>NW_027488851.1:0-281233 GCF_050948215.1 Halictus rubicundus | reverse complement strand
CCTCTATCCTATGCTATCAACTATCCTATCCTATCCTCTATCCTATCCTATCCTATCCTATCCTATCCTCTACCCTATCCTATCCTCTATCCTATCCTATCCTCTATCCTATCCTCTATCCTATCCTATCCTATCCTCTACCCTATCCTATCCTCTATCCTATCCTAACCTCTATCCTATCCTATCCTCTATCCTATCCTATCCTCTATCCTATCCTATCCTATATCCTATCCTATCCTCTATCCTATCCTATCCTCTATCCTACCCTGTCCTCTATCCTATCCTATCCTCTATCCTATCCTATCCTCTATCTTATCCACTCCTCTATCCTATCCTATCCTCTATCCAATCCTATCCTCTATCCTATCCTATCCTCTATCCTATCCTATCCTCTATCCTATCCTATCCTCTATCCTATCCTATCCTCTATCCTATCCTCTCCTCTATCCTACCCTATCCTCTATCCTATCCTATCCTCTATCCTATCCTATCCTCTATCTTATCCTCTCCTCTATCCTATCCTATCCTCTATCCTATCCTATCCTCTATCCTATCCTCTCCTCTATCCTATCCTCTCCTCTATCCTATCCTATCCTCTATCCTATCCTATCCTCTATCCTATCCTATCCTCTATCCTATCCTATCCTATATCCTATCCTATCCTCTATCCTATCCTATCCTCTATCCTACCCTGTCCTCTACCCTATCCTATCCTCTATCCTATCCTATCCTCTATCCTATCCTCTATCCTATCCTATCCTATCCTCTACCCTATCCTATCCTCTATCCTATCCTAACCTCTATCCTATCCTATCCTCTATCCTATCCTATCCTCTATCCTATCCTATCCTATATCCTATCCTATCCTCTATCCTATCCTATCCTCTATCCTACCCTGTCCTCTATCCTATCCTATCCTCTATCCTATCCTATCCTCTATCTTATCCACTCCTCTATCCTATCCTATCCTCTATCCAATCCTATCCTCTATCCTATCCTATCCTCTATCCTATCCTATCCTCTATCCTATCCTATCCTCTATCCTATCCTATCCTCTATCCTATCCTCTCCTCTATCCTACCCTATCCTCTATCCTATCCTATCCTCTATCCTATCCTATCCTCTATCTTATCCTCTCCTCTATCCTATCCTATCCTCTATCCTATCCTATCCTCTATCCTATCCTCTCCTCTATCCTATCCTCTCCTCTATCCTATCCTATCCTCTATCCTATCCTATCCTCTATCCCATTCTATCCTCTATCCTATCCTATCCTCTATCCTATCCTATCCTCTATCCTATGCTATCCACTATCCTATCCTATCCTCTATCCTGTGCTATCCACTATCCTATCCTATCCTCTATCCTATCCTATCCTATCCTATCCTCTACCCTATCCTATCCTCTATCCTATCCTATCCTCTATCCTATCCTCTATCCTATCCTATCCTATCCTCTACCCTATCCTATCCTCTATCCTATCCTAACCTCTATCCTATCCTATCCTCTATCCTATCCTATCCTCTATCCTATCCTATCTTCTATATTATCCTCTATCCTATCCTATCCTATATCCTATCCTATCCTCTATCCTATCCTATCTTCTATCCTATCCTATCCTCTATCCTATCCTATCCTCTATCCTATCCTATCCTCTATCCTATCCTATCCTCTATCCTATCCTATCATCTATCCTATCCTCTATCCTATCCTCTATCATATGCTATCCTCAATCGAATCCTATCCTCTATCCTATCCTATCCTCTATCCTATCCTATCCTCTATCCTATCCTCTCCTCTATCCTATCCTATCCTCTATCCTATGCTATCCTCTATCCTATCCTATCCTCTATCCTATCCTATCCTATCCTCTATCCTATCCTATCCTATCCTCTATCCTATCCTATCCTCTATCCTATCCTATCCTCTATCCTGTCCTATCCTCTATCCTATCCTATCCTCTATCCTATCCTATCCTCTATCCTATCCTATCCTCTATCCTATCCTATCCTGTATCCTATCCAAATTCTACCCTACCCTTTATCCTATCCTATCCTCTATCCTATCCTATCCTCTATCCTATCCTATCCTCTATCCTATCCTATCCTATCCTCTATCCTATCCTATCGTCTATCCTATCCTATCCTCTATCCTATCCTATCCTCTATCCTATCCTATCCTCTATCCTATCCTATTCTCTATCCTATCCTATCCTCTATCGTATCCTATCCTCTATCCTATCCTATCCTCTATCCTATCCTATCCTCTATCCTATCCAATACCCTATCCTATCCTCTATCCCATCCCATACTCAATCCTATCCTATACTGTATTATATCCTATCCTCTTTCCTATCCTCTATCATATCGTATCCTCTATCCTATCCTATCCTCTACCCTATAATATCCTCTATCCTATCCTCTTCTCTATCCTATCCTATCCTGTATCCTATCCGAATTCTACCCTACCCTCTATCCTATCCTATCCTCTATGCTATCCTCTATCCTATCCTATCCTCTATCCTATCCTATCCTCTATCCTATCCTATCCTCTATCCTATCCTCTATCCTATCCTATTCTGTATCCTATCCTATCCTCTATCCTATCCTATCCCCTATGCTATCCTATCCTCTATCCTATCCTCTACCCTATCCTCTATCCTATCCTATCCTCTATCCTCTATCCTCTATCCTATCCTATCCTCTTTCCTATACTATCCTCTATCCTATCCTATCCTCTATCCTATCCTATCGTCTATCCTATCCTATCCTCTATCCTATCCTATCCTCTATCCTATCCTATCCTCTATCCTATCCTATCCTCTATCCTATCCTATCCTCTATAGTGTCCTATCCTCTATCCTACCCTACCCTCTATCCTATCCTATCCTCTATGCTATCCTCTATCATATCCTATCCTCTATCCTATCCTATCCTCTATCCTATCCTATCCTCTATCCTATCCTCTCCTCTATCCTATCCTATCCTCTATCCTATCCTATCCTCTATCCTATCCTATCCTCTATCCTATCCTATCCTCTATCCTATCCTATCCTCTATCCTATCCTATCCTCTATCCTATCCCATTCTCTATCCTATCCTATCCTCTATCCTATCCTATCCTGTATCCTATCCAAATTCTACCCTACCCTCTATCCTATCCTATACTCTATCCTACCCTATCCTCTATCCTATACTATCCTCTATCCTATCCTATCCTCTATCCTATCCTATCCTCTATCCTATCCTATCGTCTATCCTATCCTATCCTCTATCCTATCCTATCCTCTATCCTATCCTATCCTCTATCCTATCCTATTCTCTATCCTATCCTATCCTCTATCGTATCCTATCCTCTATCCTATCCTATCCTCTATCCTATCCTATCCTCTATCCTATCCTATCCTCTATCCTATCCTATCCTCTATCCTATCCTATCCTCTATCCTATCGAATACCCTATCCTATCCTCTATCCCATCCCATACTCAATCCTATCCTATACTGTATTATATCCTATCCTCTTTCCTATCCTCTATCATATCGTATCCTCTATCCTATCCTATCCTCTACCCTATAATATCCTCTATCCTATCCTCTTCTCTATCCTATCCTATCCTGTATCCTATCCGAATTCTACCCTACCCTCTATCCTATCCTATCCTATCCTCTATCCTATCCTATCCTATCCTCTATCCTATCCTATCCTCTATCCTATCCTCTCCTCTATCCTATCCTATCCTCTATCCTATCCTATCCTCTATCCTATCCTATCCTCTATCCTATCCTCTATCCTATCCTATTCTCTATCCTATCCTATCCTCTATCCTATCCTATCGTCTATCCTATCCTATCCTCTATCCTATCCTATCCTCTATCCTATCCTATCCTCTATCCTATCCCATTCTCTATCCTGTCCTATCCTCTATCCTATCCTATCCTCTATCCTATCCTCTATCCTATCCTATTCTCTATCCTATCCTATCCTCTATCCTATCCTATCCTCTATCCTATCCTATCCTCTATCCTATCCTATCCTCTATCCTATCCAATACCCTATCCTATCCTCTATCCCATCCCATACTCAATCCTATCCTATACTGTATTATATCCTATCCTCTTTCCTATCCTCTATCATATCGTATCCTCTATCCTATCCTATCCTCTACCCTATAATATCCTCTATCCTATCCTCTTCTCTATCCTATCCTATCCTGTATCCTATTCTCTATCCTATCCTATCCTCTATCCTATCCTATCCTCTATCCTATCCTCTATCCTATCCTATTCTCTATCCTATCCTATCCTCTATCCTATCCTATCGTCTATCCTATCCTATCCTCTATCCTATCCTATCCTCTATCCTATCCTATCCTCTATCCTATCCCATTCTCTATCCTGTCCTATCCTCTATCCTATCCTATCCTCTATCCTATCCTCTATCCTATCCTCTATCCTATCCTCTATCCTATCCTATTCTCTATCCTATCCTATCCTCTATCCTATCCTATCCCCTATGCTATCCTATCCTCTATCCTATCCTCTATCCTATCCTCTATCCTATCCTATCCTCTATCCTCTATCCTCTATCCTATCCTATCCTCTATCCTATACTATCCTCTATCCTATCCTATCCTCTATCCTATCCTATCGTCTATCCTATCCTATCCTCTATCCTATCCTATCCTCTATCCTATCCTATCCTCTATCCTATCCTATCCTCTATAGTGTCCTATCCTCTATCCTACCCTACCCTCTATCCTATCCTATCCTCTATGCTATCCTCTATCATATCCTATCCTCTATCCTATCCTATCCTCTATCCTATCCTATCCTCTATCCTATCCTCTCCTCTATCCTATCCTATCCTCTATCCTATCCTATCCTCTATCCTATCCTATCCTCTATCCTATCCTATCCTCTATCCTATCCTATCCTCTATCCTATCCTATCCTCTATCCTATCCCATTCTCTATCCTATCCTATCCTCTATCCTATCCTATCCTGTATCCTATCCAAATTCTACCCTACCCTCTATCCTATCCTATACTCTATCCTACCCTATCCTCTATCCTATACTATCCTCTATCCTATCCTATCCTCTATCCTATCCTATCCTCTATCCTATCCTATCGTCTATCCTATCCTATCCTCTATCCTATCCTATCCTCTATCCTATCCTATCCTCTATCCTATCCTATTCTCTATCCTATCCTATCCTCTATCGTATCCTATCCTCTATCCTATCCTATCCTCTATCCTATCCTATCCTCTATCCTATCCTATCCTCTATCCTATCCTATCCTCTATCCTATCGAATACCCTATCCTATCCTCTATCCCATCCCATACTCAATCCTATCCTATACTGTATTATATCCTATCCTCTTTCCTATCCTCTATCATATCGTATCCTCTATCCTATCCTATCCTCTACCCTATAATATCCTCTATCCTATCCTCTTCTCTATCCTATCCTATCCTGTATCCTATCCGAATTCTACCCTACCCTCTATCCTATCCTATCCTCTATGCTATCCTCTATCCTATCCTATCCTCTATCCTATCCTATCCTCTATCCTATCCTATCCTCTATCCTATCCTCTATCCTATCCTATTCTGTATCCTATCCTATCCTCTATCCTATCCTATCCCCTATGCTATCCTATCCTCTATCCTATCCTCTACCCTATCCTCTATCCTATCCTATCCTCTATCCTCTATCCTCTATCCTATCCTATCCTCTTTCCTATACTATCCTCTATCCTATCCTATCCTCTATCCTATCCTATCGTCTATCCTATCCTATCCTCTATCCTATCCTATCCTCTATCCTATCCTATCCTCTATCCTATCCTATCCTCTATCCTATCCTATCCTCTATAGTGTCCTATCCTCTATCCTACCCTACCCTCTATCCTATCCTATCCTCTATGCTATCCTCTATCATATCCTATCCTCTATCCTATCCTATCCTCTATCCTATCCTATCCTCTATCCTATCCTCTCCTCTATCCTATCCTATCCTCTATCCTATCCTATCCTCTATCCTATCCTCTATCCTCTATCCTCTATCCTATCCTATCCTCTATCCTATACTATCCTCTATCCTATCCTATCCTCTATCCTATTCTATCGTCTATCCTATCCTATCCTCTATCCTATCCTATCCTCTATCCTATCCTATCATCTATCCTATCCTATCCTCTATCCTATCCTATCCTCTATCCTATCCTATCCTTTATAGTGTCCTATCCTCTATCCTATCCTATCCTCTATGCTATCCTATCCTCTATCCTATCCTATTCTCTATCCTATCCTATCCTCTATCTTATCCTATCCTCTATCCTATCCTATCCTCTATCCTATCCTCTCTATCCTATCCTCTATCCTATCCTATCCTCTATCCTATCCTATCCTATATCCTATCCTATCCTCTATCCTATCCTATCCTCTATCCTATCCTATCCTCTATAGTGTCCTATCCTCTATCCTATCCTATCCTCTATCCTATCCTATCCGCTATCCTATCCTATTCTCTATCCTATCCTATCCTCTATCCTATCCTATCCTCTCTATCCTATCCTATCCTCTATCCTATCCTATCCTCTATCCTATCCTATCGTCTATCCTATCCTATCCTCTATCCTATCCTATCCTCTATCCTATCCTATCCTCTATCCTATCCCATTCTCTATCCTATCCTATCCTCTATCCTATCCTATCCTGTATCCTATCCAAATTCTACCCTACCCTCTATCCTATCCTATCCTCTATCCTATCCTATCCTCTATCCTATACTATCCTCTATCCTATCCTATCCTCTATCCTATCCTATCGTCTATCCTATCCTATCCTCTATCCTATCCTATCCTCTATCCTATCCTATTCTCTATCCTATCCTATCCTCTATCGTATCCTATCCTCTATCCTATCCTATCCTCTATCCTATCCTATCCTCTATCCTATCCAATACCCTATCCTATCCTCTATAACATCCCATACTCAATCCTATCCTATACTGTATTATATCCTATCCTCTTTCCTATCCTCTATCATATCGTATCCTCTATCCTATCCTATCCTCTACCCTATAATGTCCTCTACCCTATCCTCTTCTCTATCCTATCCTATCCTGTATCCTATCCGAATTCTACCCTACCCTCTATCCTATCCTATCCTCTATGCTATCCTCTATCCTATCCTATCCTCTATCCTATCCTATCCTCTATCCTATCCTCTCCTCTATCCTATCCTATCCTCTATCCTATCCTATCCTCTATCCTATCCTATCCTCTATCCTATCCTATCCTCTATCCTATCCTATCGTCTATCCTATCCTATCCTCTATCCTATCCTATCCTCTATCCTATCCTATCCTCTATCCTATCCTATTCTCTATCCTATCCTATCCTCTATCGTTACCTATCCTCTATCCTATCCTATCCTCTATCCTATCCTATCCTCTATCCTATCCTATCCTCTATAGTGTCCTATCCTCTATCCTATCCTATCCTCTATGCTATCCTATCCTCTATCCTATCCTATTCTCTATCCTATCCTATCCTCTATCCTATCCTATCCTCTATCCTATCCTATCCTCTATCCTATCCTATCCTCTATCCTATCCTCTATCCTATCCTCTATCCTATCCTATCCTCTATCCTATCCTATCCTATATCCTATCCTATCCTCTATCCTATCCTATCCTCTATCCTATCCTATCCTCTATAGTGTCCTATCCTCTATCCTATCCTATCCTCTATCCTATCCTATCCGCTATCCTATCCTATTCTCTATCCTATCCTATCCTCTATCCTATCCTATCCTCTATCCTATCCTATCCTCTATCCTATCCTATCCTCTATCCTATCCTATCGTCTATCCTATCCTATCCTCTATCCTATCCTATCCTCTATCCTATCCTATCCTCTATCCTATCCCATTCTCTATCCTATCCTATCCTCTATCCTATCCTATCCTGTATCCTATCCAAATTCTACCCTACCCTCTATCCTATCCTATCCTCTATCCTATCCTATCCTCTATCCTATACTATCCTCTATCCTATCCTATCCTCTATCCTATCCTATCGTCTATCCTATCCTATCCTCTATCCTATCCAATACCCTATCCTATCCTCTATAACATCCCATACTCAATCCTATCCTATACTGTATTATATCCTATCCTCTTTCCTATCCTCTATCATATCGTATCCTCTATCCTATCCTATCCTCTACCCTATAATGTCCTCTACCCTATCCTCTTCTCTATCCTATCCTATCCTGTATCCTATCCGAATTCTACCCTACCCTCTATCCTATCCTATCCTCTATGCTATCCTCTATCCTATCCTATCCTCTATCCTATCCTATCCTCTATCCTATCCTCTCCTCTATCCTATCCTATCCTCTATCCTATCCTATCCTCTATCCTATCCTATCCTCTATCCTATCCTATCCTCTATCCTATCCTATCGTCTATCCTATCCTATCCTGTATCCTATCCTATCCTCTATCCTATCCTATCCTCTATCCTATCCTATTCTCTATCCTATCCTATCCTCTATCGTATCCTATCCTCTATCCTATCCTATCCTCTATCCTATCCTATCCTTTATCCTATCCAATACCCTATCCTATCCTCTATCCCATCCCATACTCAATCCTATCCTATACTGTATTATATCCTATCCTCTTTCCTATCCTCTATCATATCGTATCCTCTATCCTATCCGATCCTCTACCCTATAATATCCTCTATCCTATCCTCTTCTCTATCCTATCCTATCCTGTATCCTATCCGAATTCTACCCTACCCTCTATCCTATCCTATCCTCTATGCTATACTCTATCCTATCCTATCCTATCCTCTATCCTATCCTATCCTCTATCCTATCCTATCCTCTATCCTATCCTATCCTCTATCCTATCCTATCCTCTATCCTATCCTATCCTCTATCCTATCCTATCCTCTATCCTATCCTATTCTCTATCCTATCCTATCCTCTATCCTATCCTATCCTCTATCCTATCCTATCCTCTATCCTATCCTATCCTCTATCCTATCCTATCCTCTATCCTATCCTATCCTCTATCCTATCCTATCCTCTATCCTATCCTATCCTCTATCCTGTCCTATCCTCTATCCTATCCTAAACTCTATCCTATAATATCATCTATCCTATCCCATCCTCTACCCTATCCTATCGTCTATCGTATAATATCCTCTATCCTATAATATCCTGTATTCTATCCAATCCTCTATGCTGTCCTATCCTCTATCCTATGCTACCCTCTATCCTATAATATCCTATATCATATCCTACCATCTATCCTATCGTATCCTCTATCCTATCGTATCCTCTTTCCTATCCCATCCTCTATCCTATCATATCCTCAATCCTATCCCATACTATATACTATCCTACCCTCTGTCCTATCCTGTATTCTATCCTATCCTATCCTCTATCCTATAATATCATCTATCCTATCCTATTCCCTATCCTATCCTATCCTCTATCCTATCCTATCCTCCACCCTATCCTATCCTATCCTCCATCCTATCATATCCTACCCAATCCTATCCTCTATCCTATCCTATCCTATCCTCTATCCTATCCTATCCTCTATCAGATCCTATCCTCTATCCTATCCTATCCTCTATCCTATCCTAACCTCTATCCTATCCTATCCTCTATCCTATCCTATCCTCTATCGTCTCCTATCTTCTATCCTATGAAATCCCCTATACTATCCTGTCCTATTATCTATCCTATCCTCTATCCTTTCCTATCCTCTATCCTATCCTATCCTCTATTCTATCCTATCCTGTATCGTATAATCTATCCTCAATCCTATCCTCTGTCCTATACTATTCTCTATCCTATCCTATCCTCTATCCTATCGTATCCTCTATCCTATCCCATCCTCTATCCTATCCTATCCTCTATCCTATCCTATCCTATTCTCTATCCTATACTATCCTCTATCCTATACTATAATCTATCCTATCCTATCCTGTATCCTATCCAATCTTCTATCCTATCCTATCCTCAATCCTATCCTGCATCCTATCCAATCCACTATGCTATCCTATCCTCTATCCTATCGTATCCTCTATCCTATCCCATCCTCTATCCTATCATATCCTCTATCCTATCCTATCCTCTATCCTATCGTATCCTCTATCCTATCCCATCCTCTATCCTATCCTATTGTCTATCCTATAATATCCTCTATCCTATCGTATCCTCTATCCTATCCTATACTCTGTCCTGTCCTATCCTCTACCCTATCCTATCTTCTATCCTATCCAATCCCATATCCCATCCTCTATCCCATCCTCTACTCAATCCTATCCTATACTGTATTATATCCTATCCTTTTTCCTATCCTCTATCATATCGTATCCTCTATCCTATCCTATCCTCTACTCTATAATATCCTCTATCCTATCCCATTCTCTATCCTATCCTATCCTCTATCCTATCCTATCCTCTATCCTATCCAATACCCTATCCTATCCTCTATCCCATCCCATACTCAATCCTATCCTATACTGTATTATATCCTATCCTCTTTCCTATCCTCTATCATATCGTATCCTCTATCCTATCCTATCCTCTACCCTATAATATCCTCTATCCTATCCTCTTCTCTATCCTATCCTATCCTGTATCCTATTCTCTATCCTATCCTATCCTCTATCCTATCCTATCCTCTATCCTATCCTCTATCCTATCCTATTCTCTATCCTATCCTATCCTCTATCCTATCCTATCGTCTATCCTATCCTATCCTCTATCCTATCCTATCCTCTATCCTATCCTATCCTCTATCCTATCCCATTCTCTATCCTGTCCTATCCTCTATCCTATCCTATCCTCTATCCTATCCTCTATCCTATCCTCTATCCTATCCTCTATCCTATCCTATTCTCTATCCTATCCTATCCTCTATCCTATCCTATCCCCTATGCTATCCTATCCTCTATCCTATCCTCTATCCTATCCTCTATCCTATCCTATCCTCTATCCTCTATCCTCTATCCTATCCTATCCTCTATCCTATACTATCCTCTATCCTATCCTATCCTCTATCCTATCCTATCGTCTATCCTATCCTATCCTCTATCCTATCCTATCCTCTATCCTATCCTATCCTCTATCCTATCCTATCCTCTATCCTATCCTATCCTCTATCCTATCCTATCCTTTATAGTGTCCTATCCTCTATCCTATCCTATCCTCTATGCTATCCTATCCTCTATCCTATCCTATTCTCTATCCTATCCTATCCTCTATCCTATCCTATCCTCTATCCTATCCTATCCTCTATCCTATCCTCTATCCTATCCTATCCTCTATCCTATCCTATCCTATATCCTATCCTATCCTCTATCCTATCCTATCCTCTATCCTATCCTATCCTCTATAGTGTCCTATCCTCTATCCTATCCTATCCTCTATCCTATCCTATCCGCTATCCTATCCTATTCTCTATCCTATCCTATCCTCTATCCTATCCTATCCTCTATCCTATCCTATCCTCTATCCTATCCTATCCTCTATCCTATCCTATCGTCTATCCTATCCTATCCTCTATCCTATCCTATCCTCTATCCTATCCTATCCTCTATCCTATCCCATTCTCTATCCTATCCTATCCTCTATCCTATCCTATCCTGTATCCTATCCAAATTCTACCCTACCCTCTATCCTATCCTATCCTCTATCCTATCCTATCCTCTATCCTATACTATCCTCTATCCTATCCTATCCTCTATCCTATCCTATCGTCTATCCTATCCTATCCTCTATCCTATCCTATCCTCTATCCTATCCTATTCTCTATCCTATCCTATCCTCTATCGTATCCTATCCTCTATCCTATCCTATCCTCTATCCTATCCTATCCTCTATCCTATCCACTACCCTATCCTATCCTCTATAACATCCCATACTCAATCCTATCCTATACTGTATTATATCCTATCCTCTTTCCTATCCTCTATCATATCGTATCCTCTATCCTATCCTATCCTCTACCCTATAATGTCCTCTACCCTATCCTCTTCTCTATCCTATCCTATCCTGTATCCTATCCGAATTCTACCCTACCCTCTATCCTATCCTATCCTCTATGCTATCCTCTATCCTATCCTATCCTCTATCCTATCCTATCCTCTATGCTATCCTATCCTCTATCCTATCCTATTCTCTATCCTATCCTATCCTCTATCCTATCCTATCCTCTATCCTATCCTATCCTCTATCCTATCCTATCCTCTATCCTATCCTCTATCCTATCCTATCCTCTATCCTATCCTATCCTCTATCCTATCCTATCGTCTATCCTATCCTATCCTCTATCCTATCCTATCCTCTATCCTATCCTATCCTCTATCCTATCCTATTCTCTATCCTATCCTATCCTCTATCGTATCCTATCCTCTATCCTATCCTATCCTCTATCCTTTCCTATCCTCTATCCTATCCTATCCTCTATCCTATCCTATCCTCTATCCTATCCAATACCCTATCCTATCCTCTATCCCATCCCATACTCAATCCTATCCTATACTGTATTATATCCTATCCTCTTTCCTATCCTCTATCATATCGTATCCTCTATCCTATCCTATCCTCTACCCTATAATATCCTCTATCCTATCCTCTTCTCTATCCTATCCTATCCTGTATCCTATTCTCTATCCTATCCTATCCTCTATCCTATCCTATCCTCTATCCTATCCTCTATCCTATCCTATTCTCTATCCTATCCTATCCTCTATCCTATCCTATCGTCTATCCTATCCTATCCTCTATCCTATCCTATCCTCTATCCTATCCTATCCTCTATCCTATCCCATTCTCTATCCTGTCCTATCCTCTATCCTATCCTATCCTCTATCCTATCCTCTATCCTATCCTCTATCCTATCCTCTATCCTATCCTATTCTCTATCCTATCCTATCCTCTATCCTATCCTATCCCCTATGCTATCCTATCCTCTATCCTATCCTCTATCCTATCCTCTATCCTATCCTATCCTCTATCCTCTATCCTCTATCCTATCCTATCCTCTATCCTATACTATCCTCTATCCTATCCTATCCTCTATCCTATCCTATCGTCTATCCTATCCTATCCTCTATCCTATCCTATCCTCTATCCTATCCTATCCTCTATCCTATCCTATCCTCTATCCTATCCTATCCTCTATCCTATCCTATCCTTTATAGTGTCCTATCCTCTATCCTATCCTATCCTCTATGCTATCCTATCCTCTATCCTATCCTATTCTCTATCCTATCCTATCCTCTATCCTATCCTATCCTCTATCCTATCCTATCCTCTATCCTATCCTCTATCCTATCCTATCCTCTATCCTATCCTATCCTATATCCTATCCTATCCTCTATCCTATCCTATCCTCTATCCTATCCTATCCTCTATAGTGTCCTATCCTCTATCCTATCCTATCCTCTATCCTATCCTATCCGCTATCCTATCCTATTCTCTATCGTATCCTATCCTCTATCCTATCCTATCCTCTATCCTATCCTATCCTCTATCCTATCCACTACCCTATCCTATCCTCTATAACATCCCATACTCAATCCTATCCTATACTGTATTATATCCTATCCTCTTTCCTATCCTCTATCCTATCCTATCGTCTATCCTATCCTATCCTCTATCCTATCCTATCCTCTATCCTATCCTATCCTCTATCCTATCCTATCCTGTATCCTATCCGAATTCTACCCTACCCTCTATCCTATCCTATCCTCTATGCTATCCTCTATCCTATCCTATCCTCTATCCTATCCTATCCTCTATGCTATCCTATCCTCTATCCTATCCTATTCTCTATCCTATCCTATCCTCTATCCTATCCTATCCTCTATCCTATCCTATCCTCTATCCTATCCTATCCTCTATCCTATCCTCTATCCTATCCTCTATCCTATCCTATCCTCTATCCTATCCTATCCTCTATCCTATCCTATCGTCTATCCTATCCTATCCTCTATCCTATCCTATCCTCTATCCTATCCTATCCTCTATCCTATCCTATTCTCTATCCTATCCTATCCTCTATCGTATCCTATCCTCTATCCTATCCTATCCTCTATCCTATCCTATCCTCTATCCTATCCTATCCTCTATCCTATCCTATCCTCTATCCT
Organism: Halictus rubicundus; assembly: GCF_050948215.1. Lineage (NCBI taxonomy): Eukaryota > Metazoa > Arthropoda > Insecta > Hymenoptera > Halictidae > Halictus > Halictus rubicundus. Next base: position 267,038 of record NW_027488851.1, on the reverse strand, counting down.
ATCCTATCGTCTATCCTATCCTATCCTCTATCCTATCCTATCCTCTATCCTATCCTATCCTCTATCCTATCCTATTCTCTATCCTATCCTATCCTCTATCGTATCCTATCCTCTATCCTATCCTATCCTCTATCCTATCCTATCCTCTATCCTATCCTATCCTCTATAGTGTCCTATCCTCTATCCTATCCTATCCTCTATGCTATCCTATCCTCTATCCTATCCTATTCTCTATCCTATCCTATCCTCTATCCTATCCTATCCTCTATCCTATCCTATCCTCTATCCTATCCTATCCTCTATCCTATCCTCTATCCTATCCTCTATCCTATCCTATCCTCTATCCTATCCTATCCTATATCCTATCCTATCCTCTATCCTATCCTATCCTCTATCCTATCCTATCCTCTATAGTGTCCTATCCTCTATCCTATCCTATCCTCTATCCTATCCTATCCGCTATCCTATCCTATTCTCTATCCTATCCTATCCTCTATCCTATCCTATCCTCTATCCTATCCTATCCTCTATCCTATCCTATCCTCTATCCTATCCTATCGTCTATCCTATCCTATCCTCTATCCTATCCTATCCTCTATCCTATCCTATCCTCTATCCTATCCCATTCTCTATCCTATCCTATCCTCTATCCTATCCTATCCTGTATCCTATCCAAATTCTACCCTACCCTCTATCCTATCCTATCCTCTATCCTATCCTATCCTCTATCCTATACTATCCTCTATCCTATCCTATCCTCTATCCTATCCTATCGTCTATCCTATCCTATCCTCTATCCTATCCAATACCCTATCCTATCCTCTATAACATCCCATACTCAATCCTATCCTATACTGTATTATATCCTATCCTCTTTCCTATCCTCTATCATATCGTATCCTCTATCCTATCCTATCCTCTACCCTATAATGTCCTCTACCCTATCCTCTTCTCTATCCTATCCTATCCTGTATCCTATCCGAATTCTACCCTACCCTCTATCCTATCCTATCCTCTATGCTATCCTCTATCCTATCCTATCCTCTATCCTATCCTATCCTCTATCCTATCCTATCCTCTATCCTATCCTATCCTCTATCCTATCCTATCCTCTATCCTATCCTATTCTCTATCCTATCCTATCCTCTATCCTATCCTATCCTCTATCCTATCCTATCCTCTATCCTATCCTATCCTCTATCCTATCCTATCCTCTATCCTATCCTATCCTCTATCCTATCCTATCCTCTATCCTGTCCTATCCTCTATCCTATCCTAAACTCTATCCTATAATATCATCTATCCTATCCCATCCTCTACCCTATCCTATCGTCTATCGTATAATATCCTCTATCCTATAATATCCTGTATTCTATCCAATCCTCTATGCTGTCCTATCCTCTATCCTATGCTACCCTCTATCCTATAATATCCTATATCATATCCTACCATCTATCCTATCGTATCCTCTATCCTATCGTATCCTCTTTCCTATCCCATCCTCTATCCTATCATATCCTCAATCCTATCCCATACTATATACTATCCTACCCTCTGTCCTATCCTGTATTCTATCCTATCCTATCCTCTATCCTATAATATCATCTATCCTATCCTATTCCCTATCCTATCCTATCCTCTATCCTATCCTATCCTCCACCCTATCCTATCCTATCCTCCATCCTATCATATCCTACCCTATCCTATCCTCTATCCTATCCTATCCTATCCTCTATCCTATCCTATCCTCTATCAGATCCTATCCTCTATCCTATCCTATCCTCTATCCTATCCTAACCTCTATCCTATCCTATCCTCTATCCTATCCTATCCTCTATCGTCTCCTATCTTCTATCCTATGAAATCCCCTATACTATCCTGTCCTATTATCTATCCTATCCTCTATCCTTTCCTATCCTCTATCCTATCCTATCCTCTATCCTATCCTATCCTCTATCCTATCCTCTCCTCTATCCTATCCTATCCTCTATCCTATCCTATCCTCTATCCTATCCTATCCTCTATCCTATCCTATCCTCTATCCTATCCTATCGTCTATCCTATCCTATCCTCTATCCTATCCTATCCTCTATCCTATCCTATCCTCTATCCTATCCTATTCTCTATCCTATCCTATCCTCTATCGTATCCTATCCTCTATCCTATCCTATCCTCTATCCTATCCTATCCTTTATCCTATCCAATACCCTATCCTATCCTCTATCCCATCCCATACTCAATCCTATCCTATACTGTATTATATCCTATCCTCTTTCCTATCCTCTATCCTATCCGATCCTCTACCCTATAATATCCTCTATCCTATCCTCTTCTCTATCCTATCCTATCCTGTATCCTATCCGAATTCTACCCTACCCTCTATCCTATCCTATCCTCTATGCTATACTCTATCCTATCCTATCCTATCCTCTATCCTATCCTATCCTCTATCCTATCCTATCCTCTATCCTATCCTATCCTCTATCCTATCCTATCCTCTATCCTATCCTATCCTCTATCCTATCCTATCCTCTATCCTATCCTATCGTCTATCCTATCCTATCCTCTATCCTATCCTATCCTCTATCCTATCCTATCCTCTATCCTATCCCATTCTCTATTATATCCTATCCTCTATCCTATCCTATCCTGTATCCTATCCAAATTCTACCCTACCCTCTATCCTATCCTATCCTCTATCCTATCCTATCCTCTATCCTATACTATCCTCTATCCTATCCTATCCTCTATCCTATCCTATCGTCTATCCTATCCTATCCTCTATCCTATCCTATCCTCTATCCTATCCTATTCTCTATCCTATCCTATCCTCTATCGTATCCTATCCTCTATCCTATCCTATCCTCTATCCTATCCTATCCTCTATCCTATCCAATACCCTATCCTATCCTCTATAACATCCCATACTCAATCCTATCCTATACTGTATTATATCCTATCCTCTTTCCTATCCTCTATCATATCGTATCCTCTATCCTATCCTATCCTCTACCCTATAATGTCCTCTACCCTATCCTCTTCTCTATCCTATCCTATCCTGTATCCTATCCGAATTCTACCCTACCCTCTATCCTATCCTATCCTCTATGCTATCCTCTATCCTATCCTATCCTCTATCCTATCCTATCCTCTATCCTATCCTCTCCTCTATCCTATCCTATCCTCTATCCTATCCTATCCTCTATCCTATCCTATCCTCTATCCTATCCTATCCTCTATCCTATCCTATCGTCTATCCTATCCTATCCTCTATCCTATCCTATCCTCTATCCTATCCTATCCTCTATCCTATCCTATTCTCTATCCTATCCTATCCTCTATCGTATCCTATCCTCTATCCTATCCTATCCTCTATCCTATCCTATCCTTTATCCTATCCAATACCCTATCCTATCCTCTATCCCATCCCATACTCAATCCTATCCTATACTGTATTATATCCTATCCTCTTTCCTATCCTCTATCATATCGTATCCTCTATCCTATCCGATCCTCTACCCTATAATATCCTCTATCCTATCCTCTTCTCTATCCTATCCTATCCTGTATCCTATCCGAATTCTACCCTACCCTCTATCCTATCCTATCCTCTATGCTATACTCTATCCTATCCTATCCTATCCTCTATCCTATCCTATCCTCTATCCTATCCTATCCTCTATCCTATCCTATCCTCTATCCTATCCTATCCTCTATCCTATCCTATCCTCTATCCTATCCTATCCTCTATCCTATCCTATTCTCTATCCTATCCTATCCTCTATCCTATCCTATCCTCTATCCTATCCTATCCTCTATCCTATCCTATCCTCTATCCTATCCTATCCTCTATCCTATCCTATCCTCTATCCTATCCTATCCTCTATCCTGTCCTATCCTCTATCCTATCCTAAACTCTATCCTATAATATCATCTATCCTATCCCATCCTCTACCCTATCCTATCGTCTATCGTATAATATCCTCTATCCTATAATATCCTGTATTCTATCCAATCCTCTATGCTGTCCTATCCTCTATCCTATGCTACCCTCTATCCTATAATATCCTATATCATATCCTACCATCTATCCTATCGTATCCTCTATCCTATCGTATCCTCTTTCCTATCCCATCCTCTATCCTATCATATCCTCAATCCTATCCCATACTATATACTATCCTACCCTCTGTCCTATCCTGTATTCTATCCTATCCTATCCTCTATCCTATAATATCATCTATCCTATCCTATTCCCTATCCTATCCTATCCTCTATCCTATCCTATCCTCCACCCTATCCTATCCTATCCTCCATCCTATCATATCCTACCCTATCCTATCCTCTATCCTATCCTATCCTATCCTCTATCCTATCCTATCCTCTATCAGATCCTATCCTCTGTCCTATCCTATCCTCTATCCTATCCTAACCTCTATCCTATCCTATCCTCTATCCTATCCTATCCTCTATCGTCTCCTATCTTCTATCCTATGAAATCCCCTATACTATCCTGTCCTATTATCTATCCTATCCTCTATCCTTTCCTATCCTCTATCCTATCCTATCCTCTATTCTATCCTATCCTGTATCGTATAATCTATCCTCAATCCTATCCTCTGTCCTATACTATTCTCTATCCTATCCTATCCTCTATCCTATCGTATCCTCTATCCTATCCCATCCTCTATCCTATCCTATCCTCTATCCTATCCTATCCTATTCTCTATCCTATACTATCCTCTATCCTATACTATCCTCTATCCTATCCTATCCTGTATCCTATCCAATCTTCTATCCTATCCTATCCTCAATCCTATCCTGCATCCTATCCAATCCACTATGCTATCCTATCCTCTATCCTATCGTATCCTCTATCCTATCCCATCCTCTATCCTATCATATCCTCTATCCTATCCTATCCTCTATCCTATCGTATCCTCTATCCTATCCCATCCTCTATCCTATCCTATTGTCTATCCTATAATATCCTCTATCCTATCGTATCCTCTATCCTATCCTATACTCTGTCCTGTCCTATCCTCTACCCTATCCTATCTTCTATCCTATCCAATCCCATATCCCATCCTCTATCCCATCCTCTACTCAATCCTATCCTATACTGTATTATATCCTATCCTTTTTCCTATCCTCTATCATATCGTATCCTCTATCCTATCCTATCCTCTACTCTATAATATCCTCTATCCTATCCCATTCTCTATCCTATCCTATCCTCTATCCTATCCTATCCTGTATCCTATCCTATCCTCTATCCTATCCTATCCTATATCCTATCCTATCCTCTATCCTATCCTATCCTCTATCCTATCCTATCCTCTATCCTATCCTATCCTCTATCCTATCCTCTATCCTATCCTATTCTCTATCCTATCCTATCCTCTATCCTATCCTATCCTCTATCCTATCCTATCCTCTATCCTATCCTATCCTCTATCCTATCCTATCCTGTATCCTATCCAAATTCTACCCTACCCTTTATCCTATCCTATCCTCTATCCTATCCTATCCTCTATCCTATCCTATCCTCTATCCTATCCTATCCTCTATCCTATCCTATCCTATCCTCTATCCTATCCTATCGTCTATCCTATCCTATCCTCTATCCTATCCTATCCTCTATCCTATCCTATCCTCTATCCTATCCTATTCTCTATCCTATCCTCTCCTCTATCGTATCCTATCCTCTATCCTATCCTATCCTCTATCCTATCCTATCCTCTATCCTATCCAATACCCTATCCTATCCTCTATCCCATCCCATACTCAATCCTATCCTATACTGTATTATATCCTATCCTCTTTCCTATCCTCTATCATATCGTATCCTCTATACTATCCTATCCTCTACCCTATAATATCCTCTATCCTATCCTCTTCTCTATCCTATCCTATCCTGTATCCTATCCTCTATCCTATCCTATCCTCTATCCTATCCTATTCTCTATCCTATCCTATCCTCTATCGTATCCTATCCTCTATCCTATCCTATCCTCTATCCTATCCTATCCTCTATCCTATCCAATACCCTATCCTATCCTCTATAACATCCTATACTCAATCCTATCCTATACTGTATTATATCCTATCCTCTTTCCTATCCTCTATCATATCGTATCCTCTATCCTATCCTATCCTCTACCCTATAATGTCCTCTACCCTATCCTCTTCTCTATCCTATCCTATCCTGTATCCTATCCGAATTCTACCCTACCCTCTATCCTATCCTATCCTCTATGCTATCCTCTATCCTATCCTATCCTCTATCCTATCCTATCCTCTATCCTATCCTCTCCTCTATCCTATCCTATCCTCTATCCTATCCTATCCTCTATCCTATCCTATCCTCTATCCTATCCTATCCTCTATCCTATCCTATCGTCTATCCTATCCTATCCTCTATCCTATCCTATCCTCTATCCTATCCTATCCTCTATCCTATCCTATTCTCTATCCTATCCTATCCTCTATCGTATCCTATCCTCCATCCTATCCTATCCTCTATCCTATCCTATCCTTTATCCTATCCAATACCCTATCCTATCCTCTATCCCATCCCATACTCAATCCTATCCTATACTGTATTATATCCTATCCTCTTTCCTATCCTCTATCATATCGTATCCTCTATCCTATCCGATCCTCTACCCTATAATATCCTCTATCCTATCCTCTTCTCTATCCTATCCTATCCTGTATCCTATCCGAATTCTACCCTACCCTCTATCCTATCCTATCCTCTATGCTATCCTCTATCCTATCCTATCCTCTATCCTATCCTATCCTCTATCCTATCCTATCCTCTATCCTATCCTATCCTCTATCCTATCCTATCCTCTATCCTATCCTATTCTCTATCCTATCCTATCCTCTATCCTATCCTATCCTCTATCCTATCCTATCCTCTATCCTATCCTATCCTCTATCCTATCCTATCCTCTATCCTATCCTATCCTCTATCCTATCTTATCCTCTATCCTGTCCTATCCTCTATCCTATCCTAAACTCTATCCTATAATATCATCTATCCTATCCCATCCTCTACCCTATCCTATCGTCTATCGTATAATATCCTCTATCCTATAATATCCTGTATTCTATCCAATCCTCTATGCTGTCCTATCCTCTATCCTATGCTACCCTCTATCCTATAATATCCTATATCATATCCTACCATCTATCCTATCGTATCCTCTATCCTATCGTATCCTCTTTCCTATCCCATCCTCTATCCTATCATATCCTCAATCCTATCCCATACTATATACTATCCTACCCTCTGTCCTATCCTGTATTCTATCCTATCCTATCCTCTATCCTATAATATCATCTATCCTATCCTATTCCCTATCCTATCCTATCCTCTATCCTATCCTATCCTCCATCCTATCCTATCCTATCCTCCATCCTATCATATCCTACCCTATCCTATCCTCTATCCTATCCTATCCTATCGTCTATCCTATCCTATCCTCTATCCTATCCTATCCTCTATCCTATCCTATCCTCTATCCTATCCTATTCTCTATCCTATCCTATCCTCTATCGTATCCTATCCTCTATCGTCTCCTATCTTCTATCCTATGAAATCCCCTATACTATCCTGTCCTATTATCTATCCTATCCTCTATCCTTTCCTATCCTCTATCCTATCCTATCCTCTATTCTATCCTATCCTGTATCGTATAATCTATCCTCAATCCTATCCTCTGTCCTATACTATTCTCTATCCTATCCTATCCTCTATCCTATCGTATCCTCTATCCTATCCCATCCTCTATCCTATCCTATCCTCTATCCTATCCTATCCTATTCTCTATCCTATACTATCCTCTATCCTATACTATCCTCTATCCTATCCTATCCTGTATCCTATCCAATCTTCTATCCTATCCTATCCTCAATCCTATCCTGCATCCTATCCAATCCACTATGCTATCCTATCCTCTATCCTATCGTATCCTCTATCCTATCCCATCCTCTATCCTATCATATCCTCTATCCTATCCTATCCTCTATCCTATCGTATCCTCTATCCTATCCCATCCTCTATCCTATCCTATTGTCTATCCTATAATATCCTCTATCCTATCGTATCCTCTATCCTATCCTATACTCTGTCCTGTCCTATCCTCTACCCTATCCTATCTTCTATCCTATCCAATCCCATATCCCATCCTCTATCCCATCCTCTACTCAATCCTATCCTATACTGTATTATATCCTATCCTTTTTCCTATCCTCTATCATATCGTATCCTCTATCCTATCCTATCCTCTACTCTATAATATCCTCTATCCTATCCCATTCTCTATCCTATCCTATCCTCTATCCTATCCTATCCTCTATCCTATCCAATACCCTATCCTATCCTCTATCCCATCCCATACTCAATCCTATCCTATACTGTATTATATCCTATCCTCTTTCCTATCCTCTATCATATCGTATCCTCTATCCTATCCTATCCTCTACCCTATAATATCCTCTATCCTATCCTCTTCTCTATCCTATCCTATCCTGTATCCTATTCTCTATCCTATCCTATCCTCTATCCTATCCTATCCTCTATCCTATCCTCTATCCTATCCTATTCTCTATCCTATCCTATCCTCTATCCTATCCTATCGTCTATCCTATCCTATCCTCTATCCTATCCTATCCTCTATCCTATCCTATCCTCTATCCTATCCCATTCTCTATCCTGTCCTATCCTCTATCCTATCCTATCCTCTATCCTATCCTCTATCCTATCCTCTATCCTATCCTCTATCCTATCCTATTCTCTATCCTATCCTATCCTCTATCCTATCCTATCCCCTATGCTATCCTATCCTCTATCCTATCCTCTATCCTATCCTATCCTCTATCCTCTATCCTCTATCCTATCCTATCCTCTATCCTATACTATCCTCTATCCTATCCTATCCTCTATCCTATCCTATCGTCTATCCTATCCTATCCTCTATCCTATCCTATCCTCTATCCTATCCTATCCTCTATCCTATCCTATCCTCTATCCTATCCTATCCTCTATCCTATCCTATCCTTTATAGTGTCCTATCCTCTATCCTATCCTATCCTCTATGCTATCCTATCCTCTATCCTATCCTATTCTCTATCCTATCCTATCCTCTATCCTATCCTATCCTATATCCTATCCTATCCTCTATCCTATCCTCTATCCTATCCTCTATCCTATCCTATCCTCTATCCTATCCTATCCTATATCCTATCCTATCCTCTATCCTATCCTATCCTCTATCCTATCCTATCCTCTATAGTGTCCTATCCTCTATCCTATCCTATCCTCTATCCTATCCTATCCGCTATCCTATCCTATTCTCTATCCTATCCTATCCTCTATCCTATCCTATCCTCTATCCTAACCTATCCTCTATCCTATCCTATCCTCTATCCTATCCTATCGTCTATCCTATCCTATCCTCTATCCTATCCTATCCTCTATCCTATCCTATCCTCTATCCTATCCCATTCTCTATCCTATCCTATCCTCTATCCTATCCTATCCTGTATCCTATCCAAATTCTACCCTACCCTCTATCCTATCCTATCCTCTATCCTATCCTATCCTCTATCCTATACTATCCTCTATCCTATCCTATCCTCTATCCTATCCTATCGTCTATCCTATCCTATCCTCTATCCTATCCTATCCTCTATCCTATCCTATTCTCTATCCTATCCTATCCTCTATCGTATCCTATCCTCTATCCTATCCTATCCTCTATCCTATCCTATCCTCTATCCTATCCAATACCCTATCCTATCCTCTATAACATCCCATACTCAATCCTATCCTATACTGTATTATATCCTATCCTCTTTCCTATCCTCTATCATATCGTATCCTCTATCCTATCCTATCCTCTACCCTATAATGTCCTCTACCCTATCCTCTTCTCTATCCTATCCTATCCTGTATCCTATCCGAATTCTACCCTACCCTCTATCCTATCCTATCCTCTATGCTATCCTCTATCCTATCCTATCCTCTATCCTATCCTATCCTCTATCCTATCCTCTCCTCTATCCTATCCTATCCTCTATCCTATCCTATCCTCTATCCTATCCTATCCTCTATCCTATCCTATCCTCTATCCTATCCTATCGTCTATCCTATCCTATCCTCTATCCTATCCTATCCTCTATCCTATCCTATCCTCTATCCTATACTATCCTCTATCCTATCCTATTCTCTATCCTATCCTATCCTCTATCGTATCCTATCCTCTATCCTATCCTATCCTCTATCCTATCCTATCCTCTATCCTATCCTATCCTCTATAGTGTCCTATCCTCTATCCTATCCTATCCTCTATGCTATCCTATCCTCTATCCTATCCTATTCTCTATCCTATCCTATCCTCTATCCTATCCTATCCTCTATCCTATCCTATCCTCTATCCTATCCTATCCTCTATCCTATCCTCTATCCTATCCTCTATCCTATCCTATCCTCTATCCTATCCTATCCTATATCCTATCCTATCCTCTATCCTATCCTATCCTCTATCCTATCCTATCCTCTATAGTGTCCTATCCTCTATCCTATCCTATCCTCTATCCTATCCTATCCGCTATCCTATCCTATTCTCTATCCTATCCTATCCTCTATCCTATCCTATCCTCTATCCTATCCTATCCTCTATCCTATCCTATCCTCTATCCTATCCTATCGTCTATCCTATCCTATCCTCTATCCTATCCTATCCTCTATCCTATCCTATCCTCTATCCTATCCCATTCTCTATCCTATCCTATCCTCTATCCTATCCTATCCTGTATCCTATCCAAATTCTACCCTACCCTCTATCCTATCCTATCCTCTATCCTATCCAATCCTCTATCCTATACTATCCTCTATCCTATCCTATCCTCTATCCTATCCTATCGTCTATCCTATCCTATCCTCTATCCTATCCAATACCCTATCCTATCCTCTATAACATCCCATACTCAATCCTATCCTATACTGTATTATATCCTATCCTCTTTCCTATCCTCTATCATATCGTATCCTCTATCCTATCCTATCCTCTACCCTATAATGTCCTCTACCCTATCCTCTTCTCTATCCTATCCTATCCTGTATCCTATCCGAATTCTACCCTACCCTCTATCCTATCCTATCCTCTATGCTATCCTCTATCCTATCCTATCCTCTATCCTATCCTATCCTCTATCCTATCCTCTCCTCTATCCTATCCTATCCTCTATCCTATCCTATCCTCTATCCTATCCTATCCTCTATCCTATCCTATCCTCTATCCTATCCTATCGTCTATCCTATCCTATCCTCTATCCTATCCTATCCTCTATCCTATCCTATCCTCTATCCTATCCTATTCTCTATCCTATCCTATCCTCTATCGTATCCTATCCTCTATCCTATCCTATCCTCTATCCTATCCTATCCTTTATCCTATCCAATACCCTATCCTATCCTCTATCCCATCCCATACTCAATCCTATCCTATACTGTATTATATCCTATCCTCTTTCCTATCCTCTATCATATCGTATCCTCTATCCTATCCGATCCTCTACCCTATAATATCCTCTATCCTATCCTCTTCTCTATCCTATCCTATCCTGTATCCTATCCGAATTCTACCCTACCCTCTATCCTATCCTATCCTCTATGCTATACTCTATCCTATCCTATCCTATCCTCTATCCTATCCTATCCTCTATCCTATCCTATCCTCTATCCTATCCTATCCTCTATCCTATCCTATCCTCTATCCTATCCTATCCTCTATCCTATCCTATCCTCTATCCTATCCTATCCTCTATCCTATCCTATCCTCTATCCTATCCTATCCTCTATCCTGTCCTATCCTCTATCCTATCCTAAACTCTATCCTATAATATCATCTATCCTATCCCATCCTCTACCCTATCCTATCGTCTATCGTATAATATCCTCTATCCTATAATATCCTGTATTCTATCCAATCCTCTATGCTGTCCTATCCTCTATCCTATGCTACCCTCTATCCTATAATATCCTATATCATATCCTACCATCTATCCTATCGTATCCTCTATCCTATCGTATCCTCTTTCCTATCCCATCCTCTATCCTATCATATCCTCAATCCTATCCCATACTATATACTATCCTACCCTCTGTCCTATCCTGTATTCTATCCTATCCTATCCTCTATCCTATAATATCATCTATCCTATCCTATTCCCTATCCTATCCTATCCTCTATCCTATCCTATCCTCCACCCTATCCTATCCTATCCTCCATCCTATCATATCCTACCCTATCCTATCCTCTATCCTATCCTATCCTATCCTCTATCCTATCCTATCCTCTATCAGATCCTATCCTCTATCCTATCCTATCCTCTATCCTATCCTAACCTCTATCCTATCCTATCCTCTATCCTATCCTATCCTCTATCGTCTCCTATCTTCTATCCTATGAAATCCCCTATACTATCCTGTCCTATTATTTATCCTATCCTCTATCCTTTCCTATCCTCTATCCTATCCTATCCTCTATTCTATCCTATCCTGTATCGTATAATCTATCCTCAATCCTATCCTCTGTCCTATACTATTCTCTATCCTATCCTATCCTCTATCCTATCGTATCCTCTATCCTATCCCATCCTCTATCCTATCCTATCCTCTATCCTATCCTATCCTATTCTCTATCCTATACTATCCTCTATCCTATACTATCCTCTATCCTATCCTATCCTGTATCCTATCCAATCTTCTATCCTATCCTATCCTCAATCCTATCCTGCATCCTATCCAATCCACTATGCTATCCTATCCTCTATCCTATCGTATCCTCTATCCTATCCCATCCTCTATCCTATCATATCCTCTATCCTATCCTATCCTCTATCCTATCGTATCCTCTATCCTATCCCATCCTCTATCCTATCCTATTGTCTATCCTATAATATCCTCTATCCTATCGTATCCTCTATCCTATCCTATACTCTGTCCTGTCCTATCCTCTACCCTATCCTATCTTCTATCCTATCCAATCCCATATCCCATCCTCTATCCCATCCTCTACTCAATCCTATCCTATACTGTATTATATCCTATCCTTTTTCCTATCCTCTATCATATCGTATCCTCTATCCTATCCTATCCTCTACTCTATAATATCCTCTATCCTATCCCATTCTCTATCCTATCCTATCCTCTATCCTATCCTATCCTGTATCCTATCCTATCCTCTATCCTATCCTATCCTATATCCTATCCTATCCTCTATCCTATCCTATCCTCTATCCTATCCTATCCTCTATCCTATCCTATCCTCTATCCTATCCTCTATCCTATCCTATTCTCTATCCTATCCTATCCTCTATCCTATCCTATCCTCTATCCTATCCTATCCTCTATCCTATCCTATCCTCTATCCTATCCTATCCTGTATCCTATCCAAATTCTACCCTACCCTTTATCCTATCCTATCCTCTATCCTATCCTATCCTCTATCCTATCCTATCCTCTATCCTATCCTATCCTATCCTCTATCCTATCCTATCGTCTATCCTATCCTATCCTCTATCCTATCCTATCCTCTATCCTATCCTATCCTCTATCCTATCCTATTCTCTATCCTATCCTCTCCTCTATCGTATCCTATCCTCTATCCTATCCTATCCTCTATCCTATCCTATCCTCTATCCTATCCAATACCCTATCCTATCCTCTATCCCATCCCATACTCAATCCTATCCTATACTGTATTATATCCTATCCTCTTTCCTATCCTCTATCATATCGTATCCTCTATCCTATCCTATCCTCTACCCTATAATATCCTCTATCCTATCCTCTTCTCTATCCTATCCTATCCTGTATCCTATCCTCTATCCTATCCTATCCTCTATCCTATCCTATTCTCTATCCTATCCTATCCTCTATCGTATCCTATCCTCTATCCTATCCTATCCTCTATCCTATCCTATCCTCTATCCTATCCAATACCCTATCCTATCCTCTATAACATCCTATACTCAATCCTATCCTATACTGTATTATATCCTATCCTCTTTCCTATCCTCTATCATATCGTATCCTCTATCCTATCCTATCCTCTACCCTATAATGTCCTCTACCCTATCCTCTTCTCTATCCTATCCTATCCTGTATCCTATCCGAATTCTACCCTACCCTCTATCCTATCCTATCCTCTATGCTATCCTCTATCCTATCCTATCCTCTATCCTATCCTATCCTCTATCCTATCCTCTCCTCTATCCTATCCTATCCTCTATCCTATCCTATCCTCTATCCTATCCTATCCTCTATCCTATCCTATCCTCTATCCTATCCTATCGTCTATCCTATCCTATCCTCTATCCTATCCTATCCTCTATCCTATCCTATCCTCTATCCTATCCTATTCTCTATCCTATCCTATCCTCTATCGTATCCTATCCTCTATCCTATCCTATCCTCTATCCTATCCTATCCTTTATCCTATCCAATACCCTATCCTATCCTCTATCCCATCCCATACTCAATCCTATCCTATACTGTATTATATCCTATCCTCTTTCCTATCCTCTATCATATCGTATCCTCTATCCTATCCGATCCTCTACCCTATAATATCCTCTATCCTATCCTCTTCTCTATCCTATCCTATCCTGTATCCTATCCGAATTCTACCCTACCCTCTATCCTATCCTATCCTCTATGCTATCCTCTATCCTATCCTATCCTCTATCCTATCCTATCCTATCCTCTATCCTATCCTATCCTCTATCCTATCCTATCCTCTATCCTATCCTATCCTCTATCCTATCCTATCCTCTATCCTATCCTATCCTCTATCCTATCCTATCCTCTATCCTATCCTATTCTCTATCCTATCCTATCCTCTATCCTATCCTATCCTCTATCCTATCCTATCCTCTATCCTATCCTATCCTCTATCCTATCCTATCCTATCCTCTATCCTATCCTATCCTCTATCCTATCCTATCCTCTATCCTGTCCTATCCTCTATCCTATCCTAAACTCTATCCTATAATATCATCTATCCTATCCCATCCTCTACCCTATCCTATCGTCTATCGTATAATATCCTCTATCCTATAATATCCTGTATTCTATCCAATCCTCTATGCTGTCCTATCCTCTATCCTATGCTACCCTCTATCCTATAATATCCTATATCATATCCTACCATCTATCCTATCGTATCCTCTATCCTATCGTATCCTCTTTCCTATCCCATCCTCTATCCTATCATATCCTCAATCCTATCCCATACTATATACTATCCTACCCTCTGTCCTATCCTGTATTCTATCCTATCCTATCCTCTATCCTATAATATCATCTATCCTATCCTATTCCCTATCCTATCCTATCCTCTATCCTATCCTATCCTCCATCTTATCCTATCCTATCCTCCATCCTATCATATCCTACCCTATCCTATCCTCTATCCTATCCTATCCTATCCTCTATCCTATCCTATCCTCTATCAGATCCTATCCTCTATCCTATCCTATCCTCTATCCTATCCTAACCTCTATCCTATCCTATCCTCTATCCTATCCTATCCTCTATCGTCTCCTATCTTCTATCCTATGAAATCCCCTATACTATCCTGTCCTATTATCTATCCTATCCTCTATCCTTTCCTATCCTCTATCCTATCCTATCCTCTATTCTATCCTATCCTGTATCGTATAATCTATCCTCAATCCTATTCTCTGTCCTATACTATTCTCTATCCTATCCTATCCTCTATCCTATCGTATCCTCTATCCTATCCCATCCTCTATCCTATCCTATCCTCTATCCCATCCTATCCTATCCTCTATCCTATCCTATCCTCTATTCTATCCTATCCTCTATCCTATCCTATCCTCTATCCTATCCTACGCTCTATCCTATCCTATCCTCTATCCTATCCTCTATCCTATCCTATCCTCTATCCTATCCTATCCTCTATCCTATCCTCTCCTCTATCCTATCCTCTCTTCTATCCTATCCTCTATCCTATCCTATCCTCTATCCTATCCTATCCTCTATTCTATCCTATCCTCTATCCTATCCTATCCTCTATCCTATCCTATCCTCCATCCTATCCTATCCTCTATCCTATCCTATCCTCTATCCTATTATATCCTCCATCCTATCCTATCCTCTATCCTATCCTATCCTCTTTCCTATCCTATCCTCTATCCTATCCTATCCTCTACGTTATCCTATTCTCAATACTATCCTATAGTCCATCCTATCCTATCCGCTATCCTATCCTATCCTCTATCCTATCCTATCCTCTATCCTATCCTCTATCCCATCCTATACTCAATCCTATCCTATACTGTATTATATCCTATCCTCTTTCCTATCCTCTATCATATCGTATTATCTATCCTATCATATCCTCTACCCTATAATATCCTCTAACCTATCCTCTTCTCTATCCTATCCTATCCTGTATCCTATCCAAATTCTACCCTACCCTCTATCCTATCCTATCCTCTATCCTATCCTCTATCCTATCCTATCCTCTATCCTATCCTATCCTCTATCCTATCCTATCCTCTATCCTATCCTATCCTCTACGTTATCCTATTCTCAATTCTAACCTATAGTCCATCCTATCCTATCCGCTATCCTATCCTATCCTCTATCCTATCCTATCGTCTATCCTATCCAATACTCTATCCTATCCTGTCCTCTATCCTATCCTATACTCTGTCCTTTCCTATCCTCTATCCTATCCTATCCTCTATCCTATCCCATCCTCTATCCTATCCTATCCTCTATCCTATCATAACCTATACTCTATCCTATACTATCCTCTATCCTATCCTACCCTCTATCCTATCCAATCTTGTATCCTATCCTATCCTGAATCCTATCCTGCATCCTATCCAATCCACTATGCTATCCTATCCTCTATCCTATCCTCTCCTCTATCCTATCCTCTCTTCTATCCTATCCTATCCTATCCTCTATCCTATCCTATCCTCTATCCTATCATATCCTCTATCCTATCCTATCCTCTATCCTATCCTATCCTCTATCCTAGCCTATCCTCTATCGTATCCTATCCTCTATCCTATCCTATCCTCTATCCTATCCTATCCTCTATCCTATCCTATCCTCTATCGTGTAATCTATCCTCAATCCTATCCTCTATCCTATCCTATTCTCTATCCTATCCTATCCTCTATCCTATCCTATCCCCTATCCTATCCTATCCTCTATCCTATCCTATCCTCTATCCTATCCTATCCTCTATCCTCTATCCTCTATCCTATCCTATCCTCTATCCTATCCTATCTTCTATCCTATCCAATCCCATATCCCATCCTCTAACCCATCCTATACTCAATCCTATCCTATACTGTATTATATCCTATCCTCTTTCCTATCCTCTATCATATCGTATCCTCTATCCTATCCTATCCTCTACTCTATAATATCCTCTATCCTATCCCATTCTCTATCCTATCCTATCCTCTATCCTATCCTATCCTGTACCCTATCCAAATTCTACCGTACCCTCTATCCTATCCTATCCTCTATCCTATCCTATCCTCTATCCTATACTATCCTCTATCCTATCCTATCCTCTATCCTATCCTATCGTCTATCCTATCCTACCCTCTATCCTATCCTATCCTCTATCCTATCCTATCCTCTATCCTATCCTATCCTCTATCCTATCCTATCCTCTATCCTATCCTATCCTCTATCCTATCCTATCCTCTATCCTATCCTATCCTCTATCCTATCCTATCCTCTATCGTGTAATCTATCCTCAATCCTATCCTCTATCCTATCCTATTCTCTATCCTATCCTATCCTCTATCGTCTCCTATCTTCTATCCTATCCAATCCCCTATACTATCCTCTATCCTGTCCTATTCTCTATCCTATCCTCTATCCTATCCTATCCTCTATCCTATCCTATCCTCTATCCTATCCTATCCTCTATCCTCTATCCTATCCTATCCTCTATCCTATCCCATACTCTATCCTATCCTATCCTCTATCCTATCATATCCTATACTCTATCCTATACTATCCTCTATCCTATCCTATCCTCTATCCTATCCAATCTTCTATCATATCCTATCCTCAATCCTATCCTGCAACCTATCCAATCCACTATGCTATCCTATCCTCTATCCTATCCTATCCTCTATCCTATCCTCTATCCTATCCTCTCCTCTATCCTATCCTCTCTTCTATCCTATCCTATCCTATCCTCTATCCTATCCTATCCTCTATCCTATCCTATCCTCTATCCTATCCTATCCTCTATCCTATCCTATCCTCTATCCTATCCTCTATCCCATCCTATACTCAATCCTATCCTATACTGTATTATATCCTATCCTCTTTCCTATCCTCTATCATATCGTATTATCTATCCTATCCTATCCTCTACCCTATAATATCCTCTAACCTATCCTCTTCTCTATCCTGTCCTATCCTGTATCCTATCCAAATTCTACCCTACCCTCTATCCTATCCTATCCTCTATCCTATCCTCTATCCTATCCTATCCTCTATCCTATCCTATCCTCTATCCTATCCTATCCTCTATCCTATCCTATCCTCTATCCTATCCTATCCTCTACGTTATCCTATTCTCAATTCTATCCTATAGTCCATCCTATCCTATCCGCTATCCTATCCTATCCTCTATCCTATCCTATCGTCTATCCTATCCAATACTCTATCCTATCCTGTCCTCTATCCTATCCTATACTCTGTCCTTATCTATCCTCTATCCTATCCTATCCTCTATCCAATCCTACCCTCAATCCTATCCTATCCTCCATCCTATACTATCATCAATCCTATCGTATTCACTATCCTATCCTATCCTCTATCATATCCTATCATCCATCCTATCCTCTATCCTTTATCCTATTCTATCCTCCATCCTATCCTCTATCCTATCATATCCTCTATCCTGTCCTATCCTCTATCCTATCCTGTCCTATATCCTATCCTATTCTCTATCCTATATCCTATCCCATTCTCTATCCTCTATCCTATCCTATCCTCTATCCTATCCTCTATCCTATCCTACCCTCTATCCTACCCTATCCTCTGTTCTATCCTATCCTCTATCCTATCCTATCCACTATCCTATCCTATCCTCTATCCTATCCTCTATCCTATCCTCTATCCTATCCTATCCTCTATCCTATCCTATCCTCTATCGTCTCCTATCCTCTATCCTATCCAATCCCCTATACTATCCTCTATCCTGTCCTATTCTCTATCCTATCCTCTATCCTATCCTATCCTCTATCTTATCCTATCCTCTATCCTATCCTATCCTCTATCCTATCGTATCCTCTATCCTATCCCATCCTCTAACCTATCCTATCCTATTAACTATCCTATACTATCCTCTAACATATCCTAACCTGTACCCTATCCTATCCTGTATCCTATCCAATCTTCTATCCTATCCTATCGTCAATCCTATCCTGCATCCTATCCAATCCACTATGCTATCCTATCCTCTATCCTATCGTATCCTCTATCCTATCCCATCCTCTATCCTATCATATCCTCTGTCCTGTCCTATCCTCTATCCTCTATCCCATACTATCCTCTATCCTATCCTATCCTGCATCCTATCCAATCCACTATGCTATCCTATCCTCTATCCTATCGTATCCTCTATCCTATCCCATCCTCTATCCTATCATATCCTCTGTCCTGTCCTATCCTCCATCCTATCCTATCCTCTATCCAATCCTACCCTCAATCCTATCCTATCCTCCATCCTATCCTCTATCCTATCATATCCTCTATCCTGTCCTATCCTCTATCCTATCCTATCCTATATCCTATCCTATTCTCTATCCTATATCGTATCCTATTCTCTATCCTCTATCCTATCCTATCCACTATCCTATCCTATCCTCTATCCTATCTTCTATCCTATCCTATCCTCAATCCTATCGTATCCACTATCCTATAATATCCTCTACCCTATACTCTATGCAATCCTATCCTATCCTCTATCCTATCCTATCCTCTATCCTATCCTATCCTCTATCCTATCCTATCCTCTATCCTATCCTATCCTCTATCCTATCCTCTATCCTATCCTCTATCCTATCTTAACATCTATCCTATCCTATCCTCTATCCTATCCTATCCTCTATCCTATCCTCTATCCTATCCTATCCTCTATCCTATCCTATCCTCTATCCTATCCTATCGTCTATCCTATCCAATACTCTATCCTATCCTGTCCTCTATCCTATCCTATACTCTGTCCTTATCTATCCTCTATCCTATCCTATCCTCTATCCAATCCTACCCTCAATCCTATCCTATCCTCCATCCTATACTATCATCAATCCTATCGTATTCACTATCCTATCCTATCCTCTATCATATCCTATCATCCATCCTATCGTCTATCCTTTATCCTATTCTATCCTCCATCCTATCCTCTATCCTATCATATCCTCTATCCTGTCCTATCCTCTATCCTATCCTGTCCTATATCCTATCCTATTCTCTATCCTATATCCTATCCCATTCTCTATCCTCTATCCTATCCTATCCTCTATCCTATCCTCTATCCTATCCTACCCTCTATCCTACCCTATCCTCTGTTCTATCCTATCCTCTATCCTATCCTATCCACTATCCTATCCTATCCTCTATCCTATCCTCTATCCTATCCTCTATCCTATCCTATCCTCTATCCTATCCTATCCTCTATCGTCTCCTATCCTCTATCCTATCCAATCCCCTATACTATCCTCTATCCTGTCCTATTCTCTATCCTATCCTCTATCCTATCCTATCCTCTATCTTATCCTATCCTCTATCCTATCCTATCCTCTATCCTATCGTATCCTCTATCCTATCCCATCCTCTAACCTATCCTATCCTATTAACTATCCTATACTATCCTCTAACATATCCTAACCTGTACCCTATCCTATCCTGTATCCTATCCAATCTTCTATCCTATCCTATCGTCAATCCTATCCTGCATCCTATCCAATCCACTATGCTATCCTATCCTCTATCCTATCGTATCCTCTATCCTATCCCATCCTCTATCCTATCATATCCTCTGTCCTGTCCTATCCTCTATCCTCTATCCTATACTATCCTCTATCCTATCCTATCCTGCATCCTATCCAATCCACTATGCTATCCTATCCTCTATCCTATCGTATCCTCTATCCTATCCCATCCTCTATCCTATCATATCCTCTGTCCTGTCCTATCCTCCATCCTATCCTATCCTCTATCCAATCCTACCCTCAATCCTATCCTATCCTCCATCCTATCCTCTATCCTATCATATCCTCTATCCTGTCCTATCCTCTATCCTATCCTATCCTATATCCTATCCTATTCTCTATCCTATATCGTATCCTATTCTCTATCCTCTATCCTATCCTATCCACTATCCTATCCTATCCTCTATCCTATCTTCTATCCTATCCTATCCTCAATCCTATCGTATCCACTATCCTATAATATCCTCTACCCTATACTCTATGCAATCCTATCCTATCCTCTATCCTATCCTATCCTCTATCCTATCCTATCCTCTATCCTATCCTATCCTCTATCCTATCCTCTATCCTATCCTCTATCCTATCTTAACATCTATCCTATCCTATCCTCTATCCTATCCTATCCTCTATCCTATCCTATCCTCTATCGTATCCTGTCATCTATCCTATCCAATCCTCTATCCTATCCTCTATCCTATCCTATCCTCAATCCTATCCCATCTTCAGTCCTATCCTATCCTCTATCCTATCCTATCCTCTATCCTATCCTATCCTCTATCCTATCCTATCCTCTATCCTATCCTATCCTCTATCCTATCCTATCCTCTATCCTATCCTATCCTCTATCCTATCCTACGCTCTATCCTATCCTATCCTCTATCCTATCCTCTATCCTATCCTATCCTCTATCCTATCCTATCCTCTATCCTATCCTCTCCTCTATCCTATCCTCTCTTCTATCCTATTCTATCCTATCCTCTATCCTATCCTATCCTCTATCCTATCCTATCCTCTATTCTATCCTATCCTCTATCCTATCCTATCCTCTATCCTATCCTATCCTCCATCCTATCCTATCCTCTATCCTATCCTATCCTCTATCCTATCCTATCCTCTACGTTATCCTATTCTCAATACTATCCTATAGTCCATCCTATCCTATCCGCTATCCTATCCTATCCTCTATCCTATCCTATCCTCTATCCAATCCTACCCTCAATCCTATCCTATCCTCCATCCTATCCTCTATCCTATCATATCCTCTATCCTGTCCTATCCTCTATCCTATCCTATCCTATATCCTATCCTATTCTCTATCCTATATCGTATCCTATTCTCTATCCTCTATCCTATCCTATCCACTATCCTATCCTATCCTCTATCCTATCTTCTATCCTATCCTATCCTCAATCCTATCGTATCCACTATCCTATAATATCCTCTACCCTATACTCTATGCAATCCTATCCTATCCTCTATCCTATCCTATCCTCTATCCTATCCTATCCTCTATCCTATCCTATCCTCTATCCTATCCTATCCTCTATCCTATTCTCTATCCTATCCTATCCTCTATCCTATCCTATCCTCTATCGTATCCTGTCATCTATCCTATCCAATCCTCTATCCTATCCTCTATCCTATCCTATCCTCAATCCTATCCCATCTTCAGTCCTATCCTATCCTCTATCCTATCCTATCCTCTATCCTATCCTATCCTCTATCCTATCCTATCCTCTATCCTATCCTACGCTCTATCCTATCCTATCCTCTATCCTGTCCTCTATCCTATCCTATACTCTGTCCTTTCCTATCCTCTATCCTATCCTATCCTCTATCCTATCCCATCCTCTATCCTATCCTATCCTCTATCCTATCATAACCTATACTCTATCCTATACTATCCTCTATCCTATCCTACCCTCTATCCTATCCAATCTTGTATCCTATCCTATCCCGAATCCTATCCTGCATCCTATCCAATCCACTATGCTATTCTATCCTCTATCCTATCCTATCCTCTATCCTATCCTCTCCTCTATCCTATCCTCTCTTCTATCCTATCCTATCCTATCCTCTATCCTATCCTATCCTCTATCCTATCCTATCCTCTATCCTATCCTATCCTCTATCCTATCCTATCCTCTATCCTATCCTCTATCCCATCCTATACTCAATCCTATCCTATACTGTATTATATCCTATCCTCTTTCCTATCCTCTATCATATCGTATCCTCTATACTATCCTATCCTCTACCCTATAATATCCTCTAACCTATCCTCTTCTCTATCCTATCCTATCCTGTATCCTATCCAAATTCTACCCTACCCTCTATCCTATCCTATCCTCTATCCTATCCTCTATCCTATCCTATCCTCTATCCTATCCTATCCTCTACGTTATCCTATTCTCAATTCTATCCTATAGTCCATCCTATCCTATCCGCTATCCTATCCTATCCTCTATCCTATCCTATCGTCTATCCTATCCAATACTCTATCCTATCCTGTCCTCTATCCTATCCTATACTCTGTCCTTTCCTATCCTCTATCCTATCCTATCCTCTATCCTATCCCATCCTCTATCCTATCCTATCCTCTATCCTATCATAACCTATACTCTATCCTATACTATCCTCTATCCTATCCTACCCTCTATCCTATCCAATCTTGTATCCTATCCTATCCTGAATCCTATCCTGCATCCTATCCAATCCACTATGCTATCCTATCCTCTATCCTATCCTCTCCTCTATCCTATCCTCTCTTCTATCCTATCCTATCCTATCCTCTATCCTATCCTATCCTCTATCCTATCATATCCTCTATCCTATCCTATCCTCTATCCTATCCTATCCTCTATCGTATCCTGTCATCTATCCTATCCAATCCTCTATCCTATCCTCTATCCTATCCTATCCTCAATCCTATCCCATCTTCAGTCCTATCCTATCCTCTATCCTATCCTATCCTCTATCCTATCCTATCCTCTATCCTATCCTATCCTCTATCCTATCCTATCCTCTATCCTATCCTATCCTCTATCCTATCCTACGCTCTATCCTATCCTATCCTCTATCCTATCCTCTATCCTATCCTATCCTCTATCCTATCCTATCCTCTATCCTATCCTATCGTCTATCCTATCCAATACTCTATCCTATCCTGTCCTCTATCCTATCCTATACTCTGTCCTTATCTATCCTCTATCCTATCCTATCCTCTATCCAATCCTACCCTCAATCCTATCCTATCCTCCATCCTATACTATCATCAATCCTATCGTATTCACTATCCTATCCTATCCTCTATCATATCCTATCATCCATCCTATCCTCTATCCTTTATCCTATTCTATCCTCCATCCTATCCTCTATCCTATCATATCCTCTATCCTGTCCTATCCTCTATCCTATCCTGTCCTATATCCTATCCTATTCTCTATCCTATATCCTATCCCATTCTCTATCCTCTATCCTATCCTATCCTCTATCCTATCCTCTATCCTATCCTACCCTCTATCCTACCCTATCCTCTGTTCTATCCTATCCTCTATCCTATCCTATCCACTATCCTATCCTATCCTCTATCCTATCCTCTATCCTATCCTCTATCCTATCCTATCCTCTATCCTATCCTATCCTCTATCGTCTCCTATCCTCTATCCTATCCAATCCCCTATACTATCCTCTATCCTGTCCTATTCTCTATCCTATCCTCTATCCTATCCTATCCTCTATCTTATCCTATCCTCTATCCTATCCTATCCTCTATCCTATCGTATCCTCTATCCTATCCCATCCTCTAACCTATCCTATCCTATTAACTATCCTATACTATCCTCTAACATATCCTAACCTGTACCCTATCCTATCCTGTATCCTATCCAATCTTCTATCCTATCCTATCGTCAATCCTATCCTGCATCCTATCCAATCCACTATGCTATCCTATCCTCTATCCTATCGTATCCTCTATCCTATCCCATCCTCTATCCTATCATATCCTCTGTCCTGTCCTATCCTCTATCCTCTATCCTATACTATCCTCTATCCTATCCTATCCTGCATCCTATCCAATCCACTATGCTATCCTATCCTCTATCCTATCGTATCCTCTATCCTATCCCATCCTCTATCCTATCATATCCTCTGTCCTGTCCTATCCTCCATCCTATCCTATCCTCTATCCAATCCTACCCTCAATCCTATCCTATCCTCCATCCTATCCTCTATCCTATCATATCCTCTATCCTGTCCTATCCTCTATCCTATCCTATCCTATATCCTATCCTATTCTCTATCCTATATCGTATCCTATTCTCTATCCTCTATCCTATCCTATCCACTATCCTATCCTATCCTCTATCCTATCTTCTATCCTATCCTATCCTCAATCCTATCGTATCCACTATCCTATAATATCCTCTACCCTATACTCTATGCAATCCTATCCTATCCTCTATCCTATCCTATCCTCTATCCTATCCTATCCTCTATCCTATCCTATCCTCTATCCTATCCTCTATCCTATCCTCTATCCTATCTTAACATCTATCCTATCCTATCCTCTATCCTATCCTATCCTCTATCCTATCCTATCCTCTATCGTATCCTGTCATCTATCCTATCCAATCCTCTATCCTATCCTCTATCCTATCCTATCCTCAATCCTATCCCATCTTCAGTCCTATCCTATCCTCTATCCTATCCTATCCTCTATCCTATCCTATCCTCTATCCTATCCTATCCTCTATCCTATCCTATCCTCTATCCTATCCTATCCTCTATCCTATCCTATCCTCTATCCTATCCTACGCTCTATCCTATCCTATCCTCTATCCTATCCTCTATCCTATCCTATCCTCTATCCTATCCTATCCTCTATCCTATCCTCTCCTCTATCCTATCCTCTCTTCTATCCTATTCTATCCTATCCTCTATCCTATCCTATCCTCTATCCTATCCTATCCTCTATTCTATCCTATCCTCTATCCTATCCTATCCTCTATCCTATCCTATCCTCCATCCTATCCTATCCTCTATCCTATCCTATCCTCTATCCTATCCTATCCTCTACGTTATCCTATTCTCAATACTATCCTATAGTCCATCCTATCCTATCCGCTATCCTATCCTATCCTCTATCCTATCCTATCCTCTATCCAATCCTACCCTCAATCCTATCCTATCCTCCATCCTATCCTCTATCCTATCATATCCTCTATCCTGTCCTATCCTCTATCCTATCCTATCCTATATCCTATCCTATTCTCTATCCTATATCGTATCCTATTCTCTATCCTCTATCCTATCCTATCCACTATCCTATCCTATCCTCTATCCTATCTTCTATCCTATCCTATCCTCAATCCTATCGTATCCACTATCCTATAATATCCTCTACCCTATACTCTATGCAATCCTATCCTATCCTCTATCCTATCCTATCCTCTATCCTATCCTATCCTCTATCCTATCCTATCCTCTATCCTATCCTATCCTCTATCCTATTCTCTATCCTATCCTATCCTCTATCCTATCCTATCCTCTATCGTATCCTGTCATCTATCCTATCCAATCCTCTATCCTATCCTCTATCCTATCCTATCCTCAATCCTATCCCATCTTCAGTCCTATCCTATCCTCTATCCTATCCTATCCTCTATCCTATCCTATCCTCTATCCTATCCTATCCTCTATCCTATCCTACGCTCTATCCTATCCTATCCTCTATCCTGTCCTCTATCCTATCCTATACTCTGTCCTTTCCTATCCTCTATCCTATCCTATCCTCTATCCTATCCCATCCTCTATCCTATCCTATCCTCTATCCTATCATAACCTATACTCTATCCTATACTATCCTCTATCCTATCCTACCCTCTATCCTATCCAATCTTGTATCCTATCCTATCCCGAATCCTATCCTGCATCCTATCCAATCCACTATGCTATTCTATCCTCTATCCTATCCTATCCTCTATCCTATCCTCTCCTCTATCCTATCCTCTCTTCTATCCTATCCTATCCTCTATCCTATCCTATCCTCTATCCTATCCTATCCTCTATCCTATCCTACGCTCTATCCTATCCTATCCTCTATCCTGTCCTCTATCCTATCCTATACTCTGTCCTTTCCTATCCTCTATCCTATCCTATCCTCTATCCTATCCCATCCTCTATCCTATCCTATCCTCTATCCTATCATAACCTATACTCTATCCTATACTATCCTCTATCCTATCCTACCCTCTATCCTATCCAATCTTGTATCCTATCCTATCCCGAATCCTATCCTGCATCCTATCCAATCCACTATGCTATTCTATCCTCTATCCTATCCTATCCTCTATCCTATCCTCTCCTCTATCCTATCCTCTCTTCTATCCTATCCTATCCTATCCTCTATCCTATCCTATCCTCTATCCTATCCTATCCTCTATCCTATCCTATCCTCTATCCTATCCTATCCTCTATCCTATCCTCTATCCCATCCTATACTCAATCCTATCCTATACTGTATTATATCCTATCCTCTTTCCTATCCTCTATCATATCGTATCCTCTATACTATCCTATCCTCTACCCTATAATATCCTCTAACCTATCCTCTTCTCTATCCTATCCTATCCTGTATCCTATCCAAATTCTACCCTACCCTCTATCCTATCCTATCCTCTATCCTATCCTCTATCCTATCCTATCCTCTATCCTATCCTATCCTCTACGTTATCCTATTCTCAATTCTATCCTATAGTCCATCCTATCCTATCCGCTATCCTATCCTATCCTCTATCCTATCCTATCGTCTATCCTATCCAATACTCTATCCTATCCTGTCCTCTATCCTATCCTATACTCTGTCCTTTCCTATCCTCTATCCTATCCTATCCTCTATCCTATCCTATCCTCTATCCTATCCTATCCTCTATCCTAGCCTATCCTCTATCGTATCCTATCCTCTATCCTATCCTATCCTCTATCCTATCCTATCCTCTATCCTATCCTATCCTCTATCCTATCCTATCCTCTATCCTATCCTATCCTCTATCGTGTAATCTATCCTCAATCCTATCCTCTATCCTATCCTATTCTCTATCCTATCCTATCCTCTATCCTATCCTATCCCCTATCCTATCCTATCCTCTATCCTATCCTATACTCTATCCTATCCTATCCTCTATCCTCTATCCTCTATCCTATCCTATCCTCTATCCTATCCTATCTTCTATCCTATCCAATCCCATATCCCATCCTCTAACCCATCCTATACTCAATCCTATCCTATACTGTATTATATCCTATCCTCTTTCCTATCCTCTATCATATCGTATCCTCTATCCTATCCTATCCTCTACTCTATAATATCCTCTATCCTATCCCATTCTCTATCCTATCCTATCCTCTATCCTATCCTATCCTGTATCCTATCCAAATTCTACCGTACCCTCTATCCTATCCTATCCTCTATCCTATCCTATCCTCTATCCTATACTATCCTCTATCCTATCCTATCCTCTATCCTATCCTATCGTCTATCAAATCCTACCCTCTATCCTATCCTATCCTCTATCCTATCCTATCCTCTATCCTATCCTATCCTCTATCCTATCCTATCCTCTATCCTATCCTATCCTCTATCCTATCCTATCCTCTATGCTATCCTCTATCCTATCCTATCCTCTATCCTATCCTATCCTCTATCCTATCCTATCCTATCCTCTATCCTATCCTCTCCGCTATCCTATCCTATCCTCTATCCTATCCTATCCTCTATCCTATCCTCTATCCTATCCTCTATCCTATCCTATTCTCTATCCTATCCTATCCTCTATCCTATCCTATCCCCTATCCTATCCTATCCTCTATCCTATCCTCTATCCTATCCTCTATCCTATCCTCTATCCTATCCTATCCTCTATCCTCTATCCTCTATCCTCTATCCTATCCTATCCTCTATCCTATCCTATCTTCTATCCTATCCAATCGCATATCCATCCTCTAACCCATCCTATACTCAATCCTATCCTATACTGTATTATATCCTATCCTCTTTCCTACCCTCTATCATATCGTATCCTCTATCCTATCCTATCCTCTACTCTATAATATCCTCTATCCTATCCCATTCTCTATCCTATCCTATCCTCTATCCTATCCTATCCTGTATCCTATCCAAATTCTACCCCACCCTCTATCCTATCCTATCCTCTATCCTATCCTATCCTCTATCCTATACTATCCTCTATCCTATCCTATCCTCTATCCTATCCTATCCTCTATCCTATCCTATCCTCTATCCTATCCTATCCTCTATCCTATCCTATCCTCTATCCTATCCTATCCTCTATCCTATCCTATCCTCTATCCTATCCTATCCTCTATCCTATCCTATCCTCTATCCTATCCTATCCTCTATCCTATCCTATCCTCTATCCTATCCTATCCTCTATCCTATCCTATCCTCTATCCTATCCTATCCTCTATCCTATCCTATCCTCTATCCTATCCTATCCTCTATCCTATCCTATCCTCTATCCTATCCTATCCTCTATCCTATCCTATCCTCTATCCTATCCTATACTCTATCCTATCCTATCCTCTATCCTATCCTATCCTCTATCCTATCCTATCCTCTATCCTATCCTATCCTCTATCCTGTCCTATCCTCTATCTTATCATATCCTCAATCCTATCCCATACTATATACTATCCTACCCTCTGTCCTATCCTGTATTCTATCCTATCCTATCCTCTATCCTATAATATCATCTATCCTATCCTATCCCCTATCCTATCCTATCCTCTATCCTATCCTCTATCCTATCCTATCCTCTATCCTCTATCCTCTATCCTATCCTATCCTCTATCATATCGTATCCTCTATCCTATCCTATCCCATTCTCTATCCTATCCTATCCTCTATCCTATCCTATCCTGTATCCTATCCAAATTCTACCCTACCCTCTATCCTATCCTATCCTCTATCCTATCCTATCCTCTATCCTATACTATCCTCTATCCTATCCTATCCTCTATCCTATCCTATCCTCTATCCTATCCTATCCTCTATCCTATCCTATCCTCTATCCTATCCTATCCTCTATCCTATCCTATCCTCTATCCTATCCTATCCTCTATCCTATCCTATCCTCTATCCTATCCTATCCTCTATCCTATCCTATCCTCTATCCTATCCTATCCTCTATCCTATCCTCTATCCCATCCTATACTCAATCCTATCCTATACTGTATTATATCCTATCCTCTTTCCTATCCTCTATCATATCGTATCCTCTATCCTATCCTATCCTCTACCCTATAATATCCTCTAACCTATCCTCTTCTCTATCCTATCCTATCCTGTATCCTATCCAAATTCTACCCTACCCTCTATCCTATCCTATCCTCTATCCTATCCTCTATCCTATCCTATCCTCTATCCTATCCTATCCTCTATCCTATCCTATCCTCTACGTTATCCTATTCTCAATTCTATCCTATAGTCCATCCTATCCTATCCGCTATCCTATCCTATCCTCTATCCTATCCTATCGTCTATCCTATCCAATACTCTATCCTATCCTGTCCTCTATCCTATCCTATACTCTGTCCTTTCCTATCCTCTATCCTATCCTATCCTCTATCCTATCCCATCCTCTATCCTATCCTATCCTCTATCCTATCATAACCTATACTCTATCCTATACTATCCTCTATCCTATCCTACCCTCTATCCTATCCAATCTTGTATCCTATCCTATCCTGAATCCTATCCTGCATCCTATCCAATCCACTATGCTATCCTATCCTCTATCCTATCCTCTCCTCTATCCTATCCTCTCTTCTATCCTATCCTATCCTATCCTCTATCCTATCCTATCCTCTATCCTATCCTATCCTCTATCCTATCCTATCCTCTATCCTATACTATCCTCTATCCTATCCTATCCTCTATCCTATCCTCTCCTCTATCCTATCCTCACTTCTATCCTATCCTATCCTATCCTCTATCCTATCCTATCCTCTATCCTATCCTATCCTCTATCCTATCCTATCCTCTATCCTATCCTATCCTCTATCCTATCCTCTATCCCATCCTATACTCAATCCTATCCTATACTGTATTATATCCTATCCTCTTTCCTATCCTCTATCATATCGTATCCTCTATCCTATCCTATCCTCTACCCTATAATATCCTCTAACCTATCCTCTTCTCTATCCTATCCTATCCTGTATCCTATCCAAATTCTACCCTACCCTCTATCCTATCCTATCCTCTATCCTATCCTCTATCCTATCCTCTATCCTATCCTATCCTCTATCCTATCCTATCCTCTACGTTATCCTATTCTCAATTCTATCCTATAGTCCATCCTATCCTATCCGCTATCCTATCCTATCCTCTATCCTATCCTATCGTCTATCCTATCCAATACTCTATCCTATCCTGTCCTCTATCCTATCCTATACTCTGTCCTTTCCTATCCTCTATCCTATCCTATCCTCTATCCTATCCCATCCTCTATCCTATCCTATCCTCTATCCTATCATAACCTATACTCTATCCTATACTATCCTCTATCCTATCCTACCCTCTATCCTATCCAATCTTGTATCCTAACCTATCCTGAATCCTATCCTGCATCCTATCCAATCCACTATGCTATCCTATCCTCTATCCTATCCTCTCCTCTATCCTATCCTCTCTTCTATCCTATCCTATCCTATCCTCTATCCTATCCTATCCTCTATCCTATCATATCCTCTATCCTATCCTATCCTCTATCCTATCCTATCCTCTATCCTAGCCTATCCTCTATCGTATCCTATCCTCTATCCTATCCTATCCTCTATCCTATCCTATCCTCTATCCTATCCTATCCTCTATCCTATCCTATCCTCTATCCTATCCTATCCTCTATCCTATCCTATCCTCTATCCTATCCTATCCTCTATCCTATCCTATCCTCTATCGTGTAATCTATCCTCAATCCTATCCTCTATCCTATCCTATTCTCTATCCTATCCTATCCTCTATCCTATCCTATCCCCTATCCTATCCTATCCTCTATCCTATCCTATACTCTATCCTATCCTATCCTCTATCCTCTATCCTCTATCCTATCCTATCCTCTATCCTATCCTATCTTCTATCCTATACAATCCCATATCCCATCCTCTAACCCATCCTATACTCAATCCTATCCTATACTGTATTATATCCTATCCTCTTTCCTATCCTATACTGTATTATATCCTATCCTCTTTCCTATCCTCTATCATATCGTATCCTCTATCCTATCCTATCCTCTACTCTATAATATCCTCTATCCTATCCCATTCTCTATCCTATCCTATCCTCTATCCTATCCTATCCTGTATCCTATCCAAATTCTACCGTACCCTCTATCCTATCCTATCCTCTATCCTATCCTATCCTCTATCCTATACTATCCTCTATCCTATCCTATCCTCTATCCTATCCTATCGTCTATCCTATCCTACCCTCTATCCTATCCTATCCTCTATCCTATCCTATCCTCTATCCTATCCTATCCTCTATCCTATCCTATCCTCTATCCTATCCTATCCTCTATCCTATCCTATCCTCTATGCTATCCTCTATCCTATCCTATCCTCTATCCTATCCTATCCTCTATCCTATCCTATCCTATCCTCTATCCTATCCTCTCCGCTATCCTATCCTATCCTCTATCCTATCCTATCCTCTATCCTATCCTATCCTCTATCCTATCCTCTATCCTATCCTCTATCCTATCCTATTCTCTATCCTATCCTATCCTCTATCCTATCCTATCCCCTATCCTATCCTATCCTCTATCCTATCCTCTATCCTATCCTCTATCCTATCCTATCCTCTATCCTCTATCCTCTATCCTATCCTATCCTCTATCCTATCCTATCTTCTATCCTATCCAATCGCATATCCATCCTCTAACCCATCCTATACTCAATCCTATCCTATACTGTATTATATCCTATCCTCTTTCCTACCCTCTATCATATCGTATCCTCTATCCTATCCTATCCTCTACTCTATAATATCCTCTATCCTATCCCATTCTCTATCCTATCCTATCCTCTATCCTATCCTATCCTGTATCCTATCCAAATTCTACCCCACCCTCTATCCTATCCTATCCTCTATCCTATCCTATCCTCTATCCTATACTATCCTCTATCCTATCCTATCCTCTATCCTATCCTATCCTCTATCCTATCCTATCCTCTATCCTATCCTATCCTCTATCCTATCCTATCCTCTATCCTATCCTATCCTCTATCCTATCCTATCCTCTATCCTATCCTATCCTCTATCCTATCCTATCCTCTATCCTATCCTATCCTCTATCCTATCCTATCCTCTATCCTATCGTATCCTCTATCCTATCCTATCCTCTATCCTATCCTATCCTCTATCCTATCCTATCCTCTATCCTATCCTATCCTCTATCCTATCCTATCCTCTATCCTATCCTATCCTCTATCCTATCCTATCCTCTATCCTGTCCTATCCTCTATCTTATCATATCCTCAATCCTATCCCATACTATATACTATCCTACCCTCTGTCCTATCCTGTATTCTATCCTATCCTATCCTCTATCCTATAATATCATCTATCCTATCCTATTCCCTATCCTATCCTATCCTCTATCCTATCCTATCCTCTATCCTATCCTATCCTCTATCCTATCCTATCCTCTATCCTATCCTCTATCCTATCCTATTCTCTATCCTATCCTATCCTCTATCCTATCCTATCCCCTATCCTATCCTATCCTCTATCCTATCCTCTATCCTATCCTATCCTCTATCCTCTATCCTCTATCCTATCCTATCCTCTATCATATCGTATCCTCTATCCTATCCTATCCTCTACTCTATAATATCCTCTATCCTATCCCATTCTCTATTATATCCTATCCTCTATCCTATCCTATCCTGTATCCTATCCAAATTCTACCCTACCCTCTATCCTATCCTATCCTCTATCCTATCCTATCCTCTATCCTATACTATCCTCTATCCTATCCTATCCTCTATCCTATCCTATCCTCTATCCTATCCCATCCTCTATCCTATCCTATCCTCTATCCTATCCTATCCTCTATCCTATCCTATCCTCTATCCTATCCTATCCTCTATACTGTCCTATCCTCTATCCTATCCTATCCTCTATCCTATCCTATCCTCTATCCTATCCTATTCTCTATCCTATCCTATCCTCTATCCTATCCTATCCTCTATCCTATCCTATCCTCTATCCTATCCTATCCTCTATCCTGTCCTATCCTCTATCCCATCCTAAACTCTATCCTATAATATCATCTATCCTATCCCATCCTCTATCCTATCCTATCGTCTATCGTATAATATCCTCTATCCTATCCTATCCTCTATCCTATAATATCCTCTATCCTATCCTATCCTCTATCCTATCCTCTCCTCTATCCTATCCTATCCTCTATCCTATCCTATCCTCTATCCTATCCTATCCTCTATCCTATCCTATTCTCTATCCTATCCTATCCTCTATCCTATCCCGTCCCCTATCCTATCCTATCCTCTATCCTATCCTCTATCCTATCCTATCCTCTATCCTAGCCTATCCCCTATCCTATCCTATCCTCAATCCTATCCTATACTGTATTATATCCTATCCTCTTTCCTATCCTCTATCATATCGTATCCTCTATCCTATCCTATCCTCTACTCTATAATATCCTCTATCCTAACCCATTCTCTATCCTATCCTATCCTCTCTCCTATCCTATCCTGTATCCTATCCAAATTCTACCCTACCCTCTATCCTATCCAATCCTCTATCCTGTCCTATCCTCTATCCTATGCTACCCTCTATCCTATAATATCCTATATCCTATCCTATCATCTATCCTATCGTATCCTCTCCTATCGTATCCTCTTTCCTATCCCATCCTCTATCCTATCATATCCTCAATCCTATCCCATACTATATACTATCCTACCCTCTGTCCTATCCTGTATTCTATCCTATCCTATCCTCTATCCTATAATATCATCCATCCTATCCTATTCCCTATCCTATCCTATCCTCTATCCTATCCTATCCTCTATCCTATCCTATCCTATCCTTCATCCTATCCTATCCTATCCTATCCTGTAATCTATCCTATCCTATCCTATCCTCTATCCTATCCTATCCTCTATCAGATCCTATCCTCTATCCTATCCTATCCTCTATCCTATCCTAACCTCTATCCTATCCTATCCTCTATCCTATCCTATCCTCTATCCTATCCTACCCTGTATCGTATAATCTATCCTCAATCCTATACTGTGTCCTATACTATTCTCTATCCTATCCTATCCTCTATCCTATCCTATCCTCTATCGTCTCCTATCTTCTGTCCTATGAAATCCTCTATACTATCCTGTCCTATTCTCTATCCTATCCTCTATCCTTTCCTATCCTCTATCCTATCCTATCCTCTATCCTATCCTATCCTGTATCGTATAATCTATCCTCAATCCTGTCCTCTGTCCTATACTATTCTCTATCCTATCCTATCCTCTATCCTATCCTATCCTCTATCGTCTCCTATCTTCTGTCCTATCCAATCCCCTATACTATCCTCTATCCTGTCCTATTCTCTATCCTATCCTCTATCCTATCCTATCCTCTATCTTATCCTATCCTATATCCTATCCTATCCTCTATCCTATCGTATCCTCTATCCTATTCCATCCTCTATCCTATTCTATCCTCTATCCTATCCTATCCTATTCTCTATCCTATACTATCCTCTATCCTATACTATCCTCTATCCTATCCTATCCTCTATCCTATCCTATCCTCTATCCTCTATCCTATCCTATCCTCTATCCTATCCCATCCTCTATCCTATCCTATCCTCTATCCTATCATATCCTATACTCTATCCTGTACTATTCTCTATCCTATCCTATCCTGTATCCTATCCAATCTTCTATCCTATCCTATCCTCAATCCTATCCTGCATCCTATCCAATCCACTATGCTATCCTATCCTCTATCCTATCGTATCCTCTATCCTATCCCATCCTCTATCCTATCATATCCTCTGTCCTGTCCTATACTCTATCCTATCCTATCCTCTATCCTATCCTATCCTCTATCCTATCGTATCCTCTATCCTATCCCATCCTCTATCCTATCCTATCCTCTATCATATCATATCCTATTCTCTACCCTATACTATCCCCTAACCTATCCTATCTTTTACCCTATCCTATCCTGTATCCTATCCCATCCGCTATCCTATCCTATTGTCTATCATATAATATCCTCTATCCTATCCAATCCTCTATTCTATCCTATCCTCAATCCTATCCTGCATCCTATCCAATCCACTATGCTATCTTATCCTCTATCCTATCGTATCCTCTATCCTATCCTATACTCTGTCCTGTCCTATCCTCTATCCTATCCTATCCTCTATCCTATCCTATCCTCTACCCTATCCTATTCTCCATTCTATCCTATAGTCCATCCTATCCTATCCGCTATCCTATCCTATCCTCTATCCTATCCTATCGTCTATCCTATCCAATCCCCTATCCTAACATCTATCCTATCCTATCCTCTATCCTATCCTATCCTCTATCCTATCCTACCCTCTATCCTATCCAATACCCTATCCTATCCTCTATCCATCCTATACTCAATCCTATCCTATACTGTATTATATCCTATCCTCTTTCCTATCCTCTATCATATCGTATCCTCTATCCTATCCTATCCTCTACCCTACAATATCCTGTATCCTATCCTCTTCTCTATCCTATCCTATCCTGTATCCTATCCAAATTCTACCCTACCCTCTATCCTATCCTATCCTGTATCCTATCCTATCCTGTATCCTATCCTATCCTCTATCCTATCCTATCCTGTATCCTATCCTATCTTCTATCCTATCCTATCCTCTATCCTATCCTATCCTTTATCCTATCCAATACCCTATCCTATCCTCTATCCAATCCTATACTCAATCCTATCCTATACTGTATTATATCCTGTCCTCTTTCCTATCCTCTATCATATCGTATCCTCTATCCTATCCTATCCTCTACCCTATAATATCCTCTATCCTATCCTCTTCTCTATCCTATCCTATCCTGTATCCTATACAAATTCTACCCTACCCTCTATCCTATCCTATCCTCTATCCTATCCTCTATCCTATCCTACCCTCTATCCTAACCTATCCTCTATTCTATCCTATCCTCTATCCTATCCTCTATCCTATCCTATCCACTATCCTATCCTATTCTCTATCCTATCCTATCCTCTATCCTATCCTATCCTCTATCCTATCCTATCCTCTATCCTATCCTATCCTCTATACTATCCTCTATCCTATCCTATTCTCTATCCTATCCTATCCTCTATCCTATACTATCCTCTATCCTATCCTATCCTCTATCCTATCCTATCGTCTATCCTATCCTACCCTCTATCCTATCCTATCCTCTATCCTATCCTATCCTCTATCCTATCCTATCCTCTATCCTATCCTATCCTCTATCCTATCCTATCCTCTATCCTATCCTATCCTCTATGCTATCCTCTATCCTATCCTATCCTCTATCCTATCCTATCCTCTATCCTATCCTATCCTATCCTCTATCCTATCCTCTCCGCTATCCTATCCTATCCTCTATCCTATCCTATCCTCTATCCTATCCTCTATCCTATCCTCTATCCTATCCTATTCTCTATCCTATCCTATCCTCTATCCTATCCTATCCCCTATCCTATCCTATCCTCTATCCTATCCTCTATCCTATCCTCTATCCTATCCTATCCTCTATCCTCTATCCTCTATCCTATCCTATCCTCTATCCTATCCTATCTTCTATCCTATCCAATCGCATATCCATCCTCTAACCCATCCTATACTCAATCCTATCCTATACTGTATTATATCCTATCCTCTTTCCTACCCTCTATCATATCGTATCCTCTATCCTATCCTATCCTCTACTCTATAATATCCTCTATCCTATCCCATTCTCTATCCTATCCTATCCTCTATCCTATCCTATCCTGTATCCTATCCAAATTCTACCCCACCCTCTATCCTATCCTATCCTCTATCCTATCCTATCCTCTATCCTATACTATCCTCTATCCTATCCTATCCTCTATCCTATCCTATCCTCTATCCTATCCTATCCTCTATCCTATCCTATCCTCTATCCTATCCTATCCTCTATCCTATCCTATCCTCTATCCTATCCTATCCTCTATCCTATCCTATCCTCTATCCTATCCTATCCTCTATCCTATCCTATCCTCTATCCTATCCTATCCTCTATCCTATCCTATCCTCTATCCTATCCTATCCTCTATCCTATCCTATCCTCTATCCTGTCCTATCCTCTATCTTATCATATCCTCAATCCTATCCCATACTATATACTATCCTACCCTCTGTCCTATCCTGTATTCTATCCTATCCTATCCTCTATCCTATAATATCATCTATCCTATCCTATTCCCTATCCTATCCTATCCTCTATCCTATCCTATCCTCTATCCTATCCTATCCTCTATCCTATCCTATCCTCTATCCTATCCTCTATCCTATCCTATTCTCTATCCTATCCTATCCTCTATCCTATCCTATCCCCTATCCTATCCTATCCTCTATCCTATCCTCTATCCTATCCTATCCTCTATCCTCTATCCTCTATCCTATCCTATCCTCTATCATATCGTATCCTCTATCCTATCCTATCCTCTACTCTATAATATCCTCTATCCTATCCCATTCTCTATCCTATCCTATCCTCTATCCTATCCTATCCTGTATCCTATCCAAATTCTACCCTACCCTCTATCCTATCCTATCCTCTATCCTATCCTATCCTCTATCCTATACTATCCTCTATCCTATCCTATCCTCTATCCTATCCTATCCTCTATCCTATCCTATCCTCTATCCTATCCTATCCTCTATCCTATCCTATCCTCTATCCTATCCTATCCTCTATCCTATCCTATCCTCTATACTGTCCTATCCTCTATCCTATCCTATCCTCTATCCTATCCTATCCTCTATCCTATCCTATTCTCTATCCTATCCTATCCTCTATCCTATCCTATCCTCTATCCTATCCTATCCTCTATCCTATCCTATCCTCTATCCTGTCCTATCCTCTATCCCATCCTAAACTCTATCCTATAATATCATCTATCCTATCCCATCCTCTATCCTATCCTATCGTCTATCGTATAATATCCTCTATCCTATCCTATCCTCTATCCTATAATATCCTCTATCCTATCCTATCCTCTATCCTATCCTCTCCTCTATCCTATCCTATCCTCTATCCTATCCTATCCTCTATCCTATCCTATCCTCTATCCTATCCTATTCTCTATCCTATCCTATCCTCTATCCTATCCCGTCCCCTATCCTATCCTATCCTCTATCCTATCCTCTATCCTACCCTATCCTCTATCCTAGCCTATCCCCTATCCTATCCTATCCTCTATCCTATCCTATCTTCTATCCTATCCAATCCCATATCCATCCTCTAACCCATCCTATACTCAATCCTATCCTATACTGTATTATATCCTATCCTCTTTCCTATCCTCTATCATATCGTATCCTCTATCCTATCCTATCCTCTACTCTATAATATCCTCTATCCTAACCCATTCTCTATCCTATCCTATCCTCTCTCCTATCCTATCCTGTATCCTATCCAAATTCTACCCTACCCTCTATCCTATCCAATCCTCTATCCTGTCCTATCCTCTATCCTATGCTACCCTCTATCCTATAATATCCTATATCCTATCCTATCATCTATCCTATCGTATCCTCTCCTATCGTATCCTCTTTCCTATCCCATCCTCTATCCTATCATATCCTCAATCCTATCCCATACTATATACTATCCTACCCTCTGTCCTATCCTGTATTCTATCCTATCCTATCCTCTATCCTATAATATCATCCATCCTATCCTATTCCCTATCCTATCCTATCCTCTATCCTATCCTATCCTCTATCCTATCCTATCCTATCCTTCATCCTATCCTATCCTATCCTATCCTGTAATCTATCCTATCCTATCCTATCCTCTATCCTATCCTATCCTCTATCAGATCCTATCCTCTATCCTATCCTATCCTCTATCCTATCCTAACCTCTATCCTATCCTATCCTCTATCCTATCCTATCCTCTATCCTATCCTACCCTGTATCGTATAATCTATCCTCAATCCTATACTGTGTCCTATACTATTCTCTATCCTATCCTATCCTCTATCCTATCCTATCCTCTATCGTCTCCTATCTTCTATCCTATGAAATCCCCTATACTATCCTGTCCTATTCTCTATCCTATCCTCTATCCTTTCCTATCCTCTATCCTATCCTATCCTCTATCCTATCCTATCCTGTATCGTATAATCTATCCTCAATCCTGTCCTCTGTCCTATACTATTCTCTATCCTATCCTATCCTCTATCCTATCCTATCCTCTATCGTCTCCTATCTTCTGTCCTATCCAATCCCCTATACTATCCTCTATCCTGTCCTATTCTCTATCCTATCCTCTATCCTATCCTATCCTCTATCTTATCCTATCCTATATCCTATCCTATCCTCTATCCTATCGTATCCTCTATCCTATCCCATCCTCTATCCTATTCTATCCTCTATCCTATCCTATCCTATTCTCTATCCTATACTATCCTCTATCCTATACTATTCTCTATCCTATCCTATCCTCTATCCTATCCTATCCTCTATCCTCTATCCTATCCTATCCTCTATCCTATCCTATCCTCTATCCTATCCTATTCTCTTTCCTATCCTATCCTCTATCCTATCCTATCCTCTATCCTATCCTATCCTCTATCCTATCCTATCCTCTATCCTGTCCTATCCTCTATCCCATCCTAAACTCTATCCTATAATATCATGTATCCTATCCCATCCTCTATCCTATCCTATCGTCTATCGTATAATATCCTCTATCCTATCCTATCCTCTATCCTATAATATCCTCTATCCTATCCTATCCTCTATCCTATCCTCTCCTCTATCCTATCCTATCCTCTATCCTATCCTATCCTCTATCCTATCCTATCCTCTATCCTATCCTATTCTCTATCCTATCCTATCCTCTATCCTATCCCGTCCCCTATCCTATCCTATCCTCTATCCTATCCTCTATCCTATCCTATCCTCTATCCTAGCCTATCCCCTATCCTATCCTATCCTCTATCCTATCCTATCTTCTATCCTATCCAATCCCATATCCATCCTCTAACCCATCCTATACTCAATCCTATCCTATACTGTATTATATCCTATCCTCTTTCCTATCCTCTATCATATCGTATCCTCTATCCTATCCTATCCTCTACTCTATAATATCCTCTATCCTAACCCATTCTCTATCCTATCCTATCCTCTCTCCTATCCTATCCTGTATCCTATCCAAATTCTACCCTACCCTCTATCCTATCCAATCCTCTATCCTGTCCTATCCTCTATCCTATGCTACCCTCTATCCTATAATATCCTATATCCTATCCTATCATCTATCCTATCGTATCCTCTCCTATCGTATCCTCTTTCCTATCCCATCCTCTATCCTATCATATCCTCAATCCTATCCCATACTATATACTATCCTACCCTCTGTCCTATCCTGTATTCTATCCTATCCTATCCTCTATCCTATAATATCATCCATCCTATCCTATTCCCTATCCTATCCTATCCTCTATCCTATCCTATCCTCTATCCTATCCTATCCTATCCTTCATCCTATCCTATCCTATCCTATCCTGTAATCTATCCTATCCTATCCTATCCTCTATCCTATCCTATCCTCTATCAGATCCTATCCTCTATCCTATCCTATCCTCTATCCTATCCTAACCTCTATCCTATCCTATCCTCTATCCTATCCTATCCTCTATCCTATCCTACACTGTATCGTATAATCTATCCTCAATCCTATACTGTGTCCTATACTATTCTCTATCCTATCCTATCCTCTATCCTATCCTATCCTCTATCGTCTCCTATCTTCTATCCTATGAAATCCCCTATACTATCCTGTCCTATTCTCTATCCTATCCTCTATCCTTTCCTATCCTCTATCCTATCCTATCCTCTATCCTATCCTATCCTGTATCGTATAATCTATCCTCAATCCTGTCCTCTGTCCTATACTATTCTCTATCCTATCCTATCCTCTATCCTATCCTATCCTCTATCGTCTCCTATCTTCTGTCCTATCCAATCCCCTATACTATCCTCTATCCTGTCCTATTCTCTATCCTATCCTCTATCCTATCCTATCCTCTATCTTATCCTATCCTATATCCTATCCTATCCTCTATCCTATCGTATCCTCTATCCTATCCCATCCTCTATCCTATTCTATCCTCTATCCTATCCTATCCTATTCTCTATCCTATACTATCCTCTATCCTATACTATCCTCTATCCTATCCTATCCTCTATCCTATCCTATCCTCTATCCTCTATCCTATCCTATCCTCTATCCTATCCCATCCTCTATCCTATCCTATCCTCTATCCTATCATATCCTATACTCTATCCTGTACTATTCTCTATCCTATCCTATCCTGTATCCTATCCAATCTTCTATCCTATCCTATCCTCAATCCTATCCTGCAT
Organism: Halictus rubicundus; assembly: GCF_050948215.1. Lineage (NCBI taxonomy): Eukaryota > Metazoa > Arthropoda > Insecta > Hymenoptera > Halictidae > Halictus > Halictus rubicundus. The sequence continues at coordinate 224,217 of NW_027488851.1, read as the reverse complement.
CCTATCCAATCCACTATGCTATCCTATCCTCTATCCTATCGTATCCTCTATCCTATCCCATCCTCTATCCTATCATATCCTCTGTCCTGTCCTATACTCTATCCTATCCTATCCTCTATCCTATCCTATCCTCTATCCTATCGTATCCTCTATCCTATCCCATCCTCTATCCTATCCTATCCTCTATCATATCATATCCTATTCTCTACCCTATACTATCCCCTAACCTATCCTATCTTTTACCCTATCCTATCCTGTATCCTATCCCATCCGCTATCCTATCCTATTGTCTATCATATAATATCCTCTATCCTATCCAATCCTCTATCCTATCCTATCCTCAATCCTATCCTGCATCCTATCCAATCCACTATGCTATCTTATCCTCTATCCTATCGTATCCTCTATCCTATCCTATACTCTGTCCTGTCCTATCCTCTATCCTATCCTATCCTCTATCCTATCCTATCCTCTACCCTATCCTATTCTCCATTCTATCCTATAGTCCATCCTATCCTATCCGCTATCCTATCCTATCCTCTATCCTATCCTATCGTCTATCCCATCCAATCCCCTATCCTAACATCTATCCTATCCTATCCTCTATCCTATCCTATCCTCTATCCTATCCTACCCTCTATCCTATCCAATACCCTATCCTATCCTCTATCCATCCTATACTCAATCCTATCCTATACTGTATTATATCCTATCCTCCTTCCTATCCTCTATCATATCGTATCCTCTATCCTATCCTATCCTCTACCCTACAATATCCTGTATCCTATCCTCTTCTCTATCCTATCCTATCCTGTATACTATCCAAATTCTACCCTACCCTCTATCCTATCCTATCCTGTATCCTATCCTATCCTGTATCCTATCCTATCCTCTATCCTATCCTATCCTGTATCCTATCCTATCTTCTATCCTATCCTATCCTCTATCCTATCCTATCCTTTATCCTATCCAATACCCTATCCTATCCTCTATCCCATCCTATACTCAATCCTATCCTATACTGTATTATATCCTGTCCTCTTTCCTATCCTCTATCATATCGTATCCTCTATCCTATCCTGTCCTCTACCCAATAATATCCTCTATCCTATCCTCTTCTCTATCCTATCCTATCCTGTATCCTATACAAATTCTACCGTACCCTCTATCCTATCCTATCCTCTATCCTATCCTCTATCCTATCCTACCCTCTATCCTAACCTATCCTCTATGCTATCCTATCCTCTATCCTATCCTCTATCCTATCCTATCCACTATCCTATCCTATTCTCTATCCTATCCTATCCTCTATCCTATCCTATCCTCTATCCTATCCTATCCTCTATCCTATCCTATCCTCTATACTATCCTCTATCCTATCCTATTCTCTATCCTATCCTATCCTCTATCCTATGCTATCCCCTATCCTATCCTATCCTCTATCCTATCCTATCCTCTATCCTATCCTATCCTCTATCCTATCCTATCCTCTATCCTATCCTATCCTCTATCCTATCCTATCCTCTATCCTATCCTATCCTCTATCCTATCCTATCCTCTATCCTATCCTATCCTCTACCCTACAATATCTTGTATCCTATCCTCTTCTCTATCCTATCCTATCCTGTATCCTATCCAAATTCTACCCTACCCTCTATCCTATCCTATCCTCTATCCTATCCTATCCTGTATCCTATCCTATCCTCTATCCTATCCTATCCTGTATCCTCTCCTATCTTCTATCCTATCCTATCCTCTATCCTATCCTATCATCTATCCTATCCTATCCCCTATCCTATCCTATTCTGTATCCTATCCTCTATCCTATCCTATCCTCTATCCTATCCTATTCTCTATCCTATCCTATCCTCTATCCTATCCTATCCTCTATCCTATCCTATCCTCTATCCTATCCTATCCTCTATCCTATCCTATCCTCTATCCTATCCTATCCTCTATCCTATCCTATCCTCTATCCTATCCTATCCTCTATCCTGTCCTATCCTCTATCCTATCCTAAACTCTATCCTATAATATCATCTATCCTATCCCATCCTCTATCCTATCCTATCGTCTATCGTATAATATCCTCTATCCTATCCTATCCTCTATCCTATAATATCCTCTATCCTATCCTATGCTCTATCCTATCCTCTCCTCTATCCTATCCTATCCTCTATCCTATCCTATCCTCTATCCTATCCTATCCTCTATCCTATCCTCTATCCTATCCTATTCTCTATCCTATCCTATACTCTATCCTATCCTATCCCCTATCCTATCCTATCCTCTATCCTATCCTCTATCCTATCCTATCCTCTATCCTATCCTATCCTCTATCCTATCCTATCCTCTATCCTGTCCTAAACTCTATCCTATAATATCATCTATCCTATCCCATCCTCTATCCTATCCTATCGTCTATCGTATAATATCCTCTATCCTATAATATCCTGTATTCTATCCAATCCTCTATGCTGTCCTATCCTCTATCCTATGCTACCCTCTATCCTATAATATCCTATATCATATCATATCATCTATCCTATCGTATCCTCTATCCTATCGTATCCTCTTTCCTATCCCATCCTCTATCCTATCATATCCTCAATCCTATCCCATACTATATACTATCCTACCCTCTGTCCTATCCTGTATTCTATCCTATCCTATCCTCTATCCTATAATATCATCTATCCTATCCTATTCCCTATCCTATCCTATCCTCTATCCTATCCTATCCTCTATCCTATCCTATCCTCTATCCTATCCTATCCTCTATCCTATCCTATCCTCTATCCTATCCTCTATCCTATCCTCTATCCTATCCTATTCTCTATCCTATCCTATCCTCTATCCTATCCTATCCCCTATCCTATCCTATCCTCTATCCTATCCTCTATCCTATCCTATCCTCTATCCTATCCTATCGTCTATCCTATCCTACCCTCTATCCTATCCTATCCTCTATCCTATCCTATCCTCTATCCTATCCTATCCTCTATCCTATCCTATCCTCTATCCTATCCTATCCTCTATCCTATCCTATCCTCTATGCTATCCTCTATCCTATCCTATCCTCTATCCTATCCTATCCTCTATCCTATCCTATCCTATCCTCTATCCTATCCTCTCCGCTATCCTATCCTATCCTCTATCCTATCCTATCCTCTATCCTATCCTCTATCCTATCCTCTATCCTATCCTATTCTCTATCCTATCCTATCCTCTATCCTATCCTATCCCCTATCCTATCCTATCCTCTATCCTATCCTCTATCCTATCCTCTATCCTATCCTATCCTCTATCCTCTATCCTCTATCCTATCCTATCCTCTATCCTATCCTATCTTCTATCCTATCCAATCGCATATCCATCCTCTAACCCATCCTATACTCAATCCTATCCTATACTGTATTATATCCTATCCTCTTTCCTACCCTCTATCATATCGTATCCTCTATCCTATCCTATCCTCTACTCTATAATATCCTCTATCCTATCCCATTCTCTATCCTATCCTATCCTCTATCCTATCCTATCCTGTATCCTATCCAAATTCTACCCCACCCTCTATCCTATCCTATCCTCTATCCTATCCTATCCTCTATCCTATACCATCCTCTATCCTATCCTATCCTCTATCCTATCCTATCCTCTATCCTATCCTATCCTCTATCCTATCCTATCCTCTATCCTATCCTATCCTCTATCCTATCCTATCCTCTATCCTATCCTATCCTCTATCCTGTCCTATCCTCTATCCTATCCTAAACTCTATCCTATAATATCATCTATCCTATCCCATCCTCTATCCTATCCTATCGTCTATCGTATAATATCCTCTATCCTATCCTATCCTCTATCCTATAATATCCTCTATCCTATCCTATGCTCTATCCTATCCTCTCCTCTATCCTATCCTATCCTCTATCCTATCCTATCCTCTATCCTATCCTATCCTCTATCCTATCCTCTATCCTATCCTATTCTCTATCCTATCCTATACTCTATCCTATCCTATCCCCTATCCTATCCTATCCTCTATCCTATCCTCTATCCTATCCTATCCTCTATCCTATCCTATCCTCTATCCTATCCTATCCTCTATCCTATCCTATCCTCTATCCTGTCCTAAACTCTATCCTATAATATCATCTATCCTATCCCATCCTCTATCCTATCCTATCGTCTATCGTATAATATCCTCTATCCTATAATATCCTGTATTCTATCCAATCCTCTATGCTGTCCTATCCTCTATCCTATGCTACCCTCTATCCTATAATATCCTATATCATATCATATCATCTATCCTATCGTATCCTCTATCCTATCGTATCCTCTTTCCTATCCCATCCTCTATCCTATCATATCCTCAATCCTATCCCATACTATATACTATCCTACCCTCTGTCCTATCCTGTATTCTATCCTATCCTATCCTCTATCCTATAATATCATCTATCCTATCCTATTCCCTATCCTATCCTATCCTCTATCCTATCCTATCCTCTATCCTATCCTATCCTCTATCCTATCCTATCCTCTATCCTATCCTATCCTCTATCCTATCCTCTATCCTATCCTCTATCCTATCCTATTCTCTATCCTATCCTATCCTCTATCCTATCCTATCCCCTATCCTATCCTATCCTCTATCCTATCCTCTATCCTATCCTATCCTCTATCCTATCCTATCGTCTATCCTATCCTACCCTCTATCCTATCCTATCCTCTATCCTATCCTATCCTCTATCCTATCCTATCCTCTATCCTATCCTATCCTCTATCCTATCCTATCCTCTATCCTATCCTATCCTCTATGCTATCCTCTATCCTATCCTATCCTCTATCCTATCCTATCCTCTATCCTATCCTATCCTATCCTCTATCCTATCCTCTCCGCTATCCTATCCTATCCTCTATCCTATCCTATCCTCTATCCTATCCTCTATCCTATCCTCTATCCTATCCTATTCTCTATCCTATCCTATCCTCTATCCTATCCTATCCCCTATCCTATCCTATCCTCTATCCTATCCTCTATCCTATCCTCTATCCTATCCTATCCTCTATCCTCTATCCTCTATCCTATCCTATCCTCTATCCTATCCTATCTTCTATCCTATCCAATCGCATATCCATCCTCTAACCCATCCTATACTCAATCCTATCCTATACTGTATTATATCCTATCCTCTTTCCTACCCTCTATCATATCGTATCCTCTATCCTATCCTATCCTCTACTCTATAATATCCTCTATCCTATCCCATTCTCTATCCTATCCTATCCTCTATCCTATCCTATCCTGTATCCTATCCAAATTCTACCCCACCCTCTATCCTATCCTATCCTCTATCCTATCCTATCCTCTATCCTATACCATCCTCTATCCTATCCTATCCTCTATCCTATCCTATCCTCTATCCTATCCTATCCTCTATCCTATCCTATCCTCTATCCTATCCTATCCTCTATCCTATCCTATCCTCTATCCTATCCTATCCTCTATCCTATCCTATCCTCTATCCTATCCTATCCTCTATCCTATCCTATCCTCTATCCTATCCTATCCTCTATCCTATCCTATCCTCTATCCTATCCTATCCTCTATCCTATCCTATCCTCTATCCTATCCTATCCTCTATCCTGTCCTATCCTCTATCTTATCATATCCTCAATCCTATCCCATACTATATACTATCCTACCCTCTGTCCTATCCTGTATTCTATCCTATCCTATCCTCTATCCTATAATATCATCTATCCTATCCTATTCCCTATCCTATCCTATCCTCTATCCTATCCTATCCTCTATCCTATCCTATCCTCTATCCTATCCTATCCTCTATCCTATCCTCTATCCTATCCTATTCTCTATCCTATCCTATCCTCTATCCTATCCTATCCCCTATCCTATCCTATCCTCTATCCTATCCTCTATCCTATCCTATCCTCTATCCTCTATCCTCTATCCTATCCTATCCTCTATCATATCGTATCCTCTATCCTATCCTATCCTCTACTCTATAATATCCTCTATCCTATCCCATTCTCTATCCTATCCTATCCTCTATCCTATCCTATCCTGTATCCTATCCAAATTCTACCCTACCCTCTATCCTATCCTATCCTCTATCCTATCCTATCCTCTATCCTATACTATCCTCTATCCTATCCTATCCTCTATCCTATCCTATCCTCTATCCTATCCTATCCTCTATCCTATCCTATCCTCTATCCTTATCCTATCCTCTATCCTATCCTATCCTCTATCCTATCCTATCCTCTATCCTATCCTATCCTCTATCCTATCCTATCCTCTATCCTATCCTATCCTCTATCCTATCCTATCCTCTATCCTATCCTATCCTCTATCCTATCCTATCCTCTATCCTATCCTATCCTCTATCCTGTCCTATCCTCTATCTTATCATATCCTCAATCCTATCCCATACTATATACTATCCTACCCTCTGTCCTATCCTGTATTCTATCCTATCCTATCCTCTATCCTATAATATCATCTATCCTATCCTATTCCCTATCCTATCCTATCCTCTATCCTATCCTATCCTCTATCCTATCCTATCCTCTATCCTATCCTATCCTCTATCCTATCCTCTATCCTATCCTATTCTCTATCTATCCTATCCTCTATCCTATCCTATCCCCTATCCTATCCTATCCTCTATCCTATCCTCTATCCTATCCTATCCTCTATCCTCTATCCTCTATCCTATCCTATCCTCTATCATATCGTATCCTCTATCCTATCCTATCCTCTACTCTATAATATCCTCTATCCTATCCCATTCTCTATCCTATCCTATCCTCTATCCTATCCTATCCTGTATCCTATCCAAATTCAACCCTACCCTCTATCCTATCCTATCCTCTATCCTATCCTATCCTCTATCCTATACTATCCTCTATCCTATCCTATCCTCTATCCTATCCTATCCTCTATCCTATCCTATCCTCTATCCTATCCTATCCTCTATCCTATCCTATCCTCTATCCTATCCTATCCTCTATCCTATCCTATCCTCTATACTGTCCTATCCTCTATCCTATCCTATCCTCTATCCTATCCTATCCTCTATCCTATCCTATTCTCTATCCTATCCTATCCTCTATCCTATCCTATCCTCTATCCTATCCTATCCTCTATCCTATCCTATCCTCTATCCTGTCCTATCCTCTATCCCATCCTAAACTCTATCCTATAATATCATCTATCCTATCCCATCCTCTATCCTATCCTATCGTCTATCGTATAATATCCTCTATCCTATCCTATCCTCTATCCTATAATATCCTCTATCCTATCCTATCCTCTATCCTATCCTCTCCTCTATCCTATCCTATCCTCTATCCTATCCTATCCTCTATCCTATCCTATCCTCTATCCTATCCTATTCTCTATCCTATCCTATCCTCTATCCTATCCCGTCCCCTATCCTATCCTATCCTCTATCCTATCCTCTATCCTATCCTATCCTCTATCCTAGCCTATCCCCTATCCTATCCTATCCTCTATCCTATCCTATCTTCTATCCTATCCAATCCCATATCCATCCTCTAACCCATCCTATACTCAATCCTATCCTATACTGTATTATATCCTATCCTCTTTCCTATCCTCTATCATATCGTATCCTCTATCCTATCCTATCCTCTACTCTATAATATCCTCTATCCTAACCCATTCTCTATCCTATCCTATCCTCTCTCCTATCCTATCCTGTATCCTATCCAAATTCTACCCTACCCTCTATCCTATCCAATCCTCTATCCTGTCCTATCCTCTATCCTATGCTACCCTCTATCCTATAATATCCTATATCCTATCCTATCATCTATCCTATCGTATCCTCTCCTATCGTATCCTCTTTCCTATCCCATCCTCTATCCTATCATATCCTCAATCCTATCCCATACTATATACTATCCTACCCTCTGTCCTATCCTGTATTCTATCCTATCCTATCCTCTATCCTATAATATCATCCATCCTATCCTATTCCCTATCCTATCCTATCCTCTATCCTATCCTATCCTCTATCCTATCCTATCCTATCCTTCATCCTATCCTATCCTATCCTATCCTGTAATCTATCCTATCCTATCCTATCCTCCATCCTATCCTATCCTCTATCAGATCCTATCCTCTATCCTATCCTATCCTCTATCCTATCCTAACCTCTATCCTATCCTATCCTCTATCCTATCCTATCCTCTATCCTATCCTACCCTGTATCGTATAATCTATCCTCAATCCTATACTGTGTCCTATACTATTCTCTATCCTATCCTATCCTCTATCCTATCCTATCCTCTATCGTCTCCTATCTTCTATCCTATGAAATCCCCTATACTATCCTGTCCTATTCTCTATCCTATCCTCTATCCTTTCCTATCCTCTATCCTATCCTATCCTCTATCCTATCCTATCCTGTATCGTATAATCTATCCTCAATCCTGTCCTCTGTCCTATACTATTCTCTATCCTATCCTATCCTCTATCCTATCCTATCCTCTATCGTCTCCTATCTTCTGTCCTATCCAATCCCCTATACTATCCTCTATCCTGTCCTATTCTCTATCCTATCCTCTATCCTATCCTATCCTCTATCTTATCCTATCCTATTCTATCCTATCCCATCCTCTATCCTATTCTATCCTCTATCCTATCCTATCCTATTCTCTATCCTATACTATCCTCTATCCTATACTATTCTCTATCCTATCCTATCCTCTATCCTATCCTATCCTCTATCCTCTATCCTATCCTATCCTCTATCCTATCCTATCCTCTATCCTATCCTATTCTCTATCCTATCCTATCCTCTATCCTATCCTATCCTCTATCCTATCCTATCCTCTATCCTATCCTATCCTCTATCCTGTCCTATCCTCTATCCCATCCTAAACTCTATCCTATAATATCATCTATCCTATCCCATCCTCTATCCTATCCTATCGTCTATCGTATAATATCCTCTATCCTATCCTATCCTCTATCCTATAATATCCTCTATCCTATCCTATCCTCTATCCTATCCTCTCCTCTATCCTATCCTATCCTCTATCCTATCCTATCCTCTATCCTATCCTATCCTCTATCCTATCCTATTCTCTATCCTATCCTATCCTCTATCCTATCCCGTCCCCTATCCTATCCTATCCTCTATCCTATCCTCTATCCTATCCTATCCTCTATCCTAGCCTATCCCCTATCCTATCCTATCCTCTATCCTATCCTATCTTCTATCCTATCCAATCCCATATCCATCCTCTAACCCATCCTATACTCAATCCTATCCTATACTGTATTATATCCTATCCTCTTTCCTATCCTCTATCATATCGTATCCTCTATCCTATCCTATCCTCTACTCTATAATATCCTCTATCCTAACCCATTCTCTATCCTATCCTATCCTCTCTCCTATCCTATCCTGTATCCTATCCAAATTCTACCCTACCCTCTATCCTATCCAATCCTCTATCCTGTCCTATCCTCTATCCTATGCTACCCTCTATCCTATAATATCCTATATCCTATCCTATCATCTATCCTATCGTATCCTCTCCTATCGTATCCTCTTTCCTATCCCATCCTCTATCCTATCATATCCTCAATCCTATCCCATACTATATACTATCCTACCCTCTGTCCTATCCTGTATTCTATCCTATCCTATCCTCTATCCTATAATATCATCCATCCTATCCTATTCCCTATCCTATCCTATCCTCTATCCTATCCTATCCTCTATCCTATCCTATCCTATCCTTCATCCTATCCTATCCTATCCTATCCTGTAATCTATCCTATCCTATCCTATCCTCTATCCTATCCTATCCTCTATCAGATCCTATCCTCTATCCTATCCTATCCTCTATCCTATCCTAACCTCTATCCTATCCTATCCTCTATCCTATCCTATCCTCTATCCTATCCTACACTGTATCGTATAATCTATCCTCAATCCTATACTGTGTCCTAAACTATTCTCTATCCTATCCTATCCTCTATCCTATCCTATCCTCTATCGTCTCCTATCTTCTATCCTATGAAATCCCCTATACTATCCTGTCCTATTCTCTATCCTATCCTCTATCCTTTCCTATCCTCTATCCTATCCTATCCTCTATCCTATCCTATCCTGTATCGTATAATCTATCCTCAATCCTGTCCTCTGTCCTATACTATTCTCTATCCTATCCTATCCTCTATCCTATCCTATCCTCTATCGTCTCCTATCTTCTGTCCTATCCAATCCCCTATACTATCCTCTATCCTGTCCTATTCTCTATCCTATCCTCTATCCTATCCTATCCTCTATCTTATCCTATCCTATATCCTATCCTATCCTCTATCCTATCGTATCCTCTATCCTATCCCATCCTCTATCCTATTCTATCCTCTATCCTATCCTATCCTATTCTCTATCCTATACTATCCTCTATCCTATACTATCCTCTATCCTATCCTATCCTCTATCCTATCCTATCCTCTATCCTCTATCCTATCCTATCCTCTATCCTATCCCATCCTCTATCCTATCCTATCCTCTATCCTATCATATCCTATACTCTATCCTGTACTATTCTCTATCCTATCCTATCCTGTATCCTATCCAATCTTCTATCCTATCCTATCCTCAATCCTATCCTGCATCCTATCCAATCCACTATGCTATCCTATCCTCTATCCTATCGTATCCTCTATCCTATCCCATCCTCTATCCTATCATATCCTCTGTCCTGTCCTATACTCTATCCTATCCTATCCTCTATCCTATCCTATCCTCTATCCTATCGTATCCTCTATCCTATCCCATCCTCTATCCTATCCTATCCTCTATCATATCATATCCTATTCTCTACCCTATACTATCCCCTAACCTATCCTATCTTTTACCCTATCCTATCCTGTATCCTATCCCATCCGCTATCCTATCCTATTGTCTATCATATAATATCCTCTATCCTATCCAATCCTCTATCCTATCCTATCCTCAATCCTATCCTGCATCCTATCCAATCCACTATGCTATCTTATCCTCTATCCTATCGTATCCTCTATCCTATCCTATACTCTGTCCTGTCCTATCCTCTATCCTATCCTATCCTCTATCCTATCCTATCCTCTACCCTATCCTATTCTCCATTCTATCCTATAGTCCATCCTATCCTATCCGCTATCCTATCCTATCCTCTATCCTATCCTATCGTCTATCCCATCCAATCCCCTATCCTAACATCTATCCTATCCTATCCTCTATCCTATCCTATCCTCTATCCTATCCTACCCTCTATCCTATCCAATACCCTATCCTATCCTCTATCCATCCTATACTCAATCCTATCCTATACTGTATTATATCCTATCCTCTTTCCTATCCTCTATCATATCGTATCCTCTATCCTATCCTATCCTCTACCCTACAATATCCTGTATCCTATCCTCTTCTCTATCCTATCCTATCCTGTATACTATCCAAATTCTACCCTACCCTCTATCCTATCCTATCCTGTATCCTATCCTATCCTGTATCCTATCCTATCCTCTATCCTATCCTATCCTGTATCCTATCCTATCTTCTATCCTATCCTATCCTCTATCCTATCCTATCCTTTATCCTATCCAATACCCTATCCTATCCTCTATCCCATCCTATACTCAATCCTATCCTATACTGTATTATATCCTGTCCTCTTTCCTATCCTCTATCATATCGTATCCTCTATCCTATCCTGTCCTCTACCCAATAATATCCTCTATCCTATCCTCTTCTCTATCCTATCCTATCCTGTATCCTATACAAATTCTACCGTACCCTCTATCCTATCCTATCCTCTATCCTATCCTCTATCCTATCCTACCCTCTATCCTAACCTATCCTCTATTCTATCCTATCCTCTATCCTATCCTCTATCCTATCCTATCCACTATCCTATCCTATTCTCTATCCTATCCTATCCTCTATCCTATCCTATCCTCTATCCTATCCTATCCTCTATCCTATCCTATCCTCTATACTATCCTCTATCCTATCCTATTCTCTATCCTATCCTATCCTCTATCCTATGCTATCCCCTATCCTATCCTATCCTCTATCCTATCCTATCCTCTATCCTATCCTATCCTCTATCCTATCCTATCCTCTATCCTATCCTATCCTCTATCCTATCCTATCCTCTATCCTATCCTATCCTCTATCCTATCCTATCCTCTATCCTATCCTATCCTCTACCCTACAATATCTTGTATCCTATCCTCTTCTCTATCCTATCCTATCCTGTATCCTATCCAAATTCTACCCTACCCTCTATCCTATCCTATCCTCTATCCTATCCTATCCTGTATCCTATCCTATCCTCTATCCTATCCTATCCTGTATCCTCTCCTATCTTCTATCCTATCCTATCCTCTATCCTATCCTATCATCTATCCTATCCTATCCCCTATCCTATCCTATTCTGTATCCTATCCTCTATCCTATCCTATCCTCTATCCTATCCTATTCTCTATCCTATCCTATCCTCTACCCTATCCTATCCTCTATCCTATCCTATCCTCTATCCTATCCTATCCTCTATCCTATCCTATCCTCTATCCTATCCTATCCTCTATCCTATCCTATCCTCTATCCTATCCTATCCTCTATCCTGTCCTATCCTCTATCCTATCCTAAACTCTATCCTATAATATCATCTATCCTATCCCATCCTCTATCCTATCCTATCGTCTATCGTATAATATCCTCTATCCTATCCTATCCTCTATCCTATAATATCCTCTATCCTATCCTATGCTCTATCCTATCCTCTCCTCTATCCTATCCTATCCTCTATCCTATCCTATCCTCTATCCTATCCTATCCTCTATCCTATCCTATCCTCTATCCTATCCTCTATCCTATCCTATTCTCTATCCTATCCTATACTCTATCCTATCCTATCCCCTATCCTATCCTATCCTCTATCCTATCCTCTATCCTATCCTATCCTCTATCCTATCCTATCCTCTATCCTATCCTATCCTCTATCCTGTCCTAAACTCTATCCTATAATATCATCTATCCTATCCCATCCTCTATCCTATCCTATCGTCTATCGTATAATATCCTCTATCCTATAATATCCTGTATTCTATCCAATCCTCTATGCTGTCCTATCCTCTATCCTATGCTACCCTCTATCCTATAATATCCTATATCATATCATATCATCTATCCTATCGTATCCTCTATCCTATCGTATCCTCTTTCCTATCCCATCCTCTATCCTATCATATCCTCAATCCTATCCCATACTATATACTATCCTACCCTCTGTCCTATCCTGTATTCTATCCTATCCTATCCTCTATCCTATAATATCATCTATCCTATCCTATTCCCTATCCTATCCTATCCTCTATCCTATCCTATCCTCTATCCTATCCTATCCTCTATCCTATCCTATCCTCTATCCTATCCTATCCTCTATCCTATCCTCTATCCTATCCTCTATCCTATCCTATTCTCTATCCTATCCTATCCTCTATCCTATCCTATCCCCTATCCTATCCTATCCTCTATCCTATCCTCTATCCTATCCTATCCTCTATCCTCTATCCTCTATCCTATCCTATCCTCTATCCTATCCTATCTTCTATCCTATCCAATCCCATATCCATCCTCTAACCCATCCTATACTCAATCCTATCCTATACTGTATTATATCCTATCCTCTTTCCTATCCTCTATCATATCGTATCCTCTATCCTATCCTATCCTCTACTCTATAATATCCTCTATCCTATCCCATTCTCTATCCTATCCTATCCTCTATCCTATCCTATCCTGTATCCTATCCAAATTCTACCCTACCCTCTATCCTATCCTATCCTCTATCCTATCCTATCCTCTATCCTATACTATCCTCTATCCTATCCTATCCTCTATCCTATCCTATCCTCTATCCTATCCTATCCTCTATCCTATCCTATCCTCTATCCTATCCTATCCTCTATCCTATCCTATCCTCTATCCTATCCTATCCTCTATACTGTCCTATCCTCTATCCTATCCTATCCTCTATCCTATCCTATCCTCTATCCTATCCTATTCTCTATCCTATCCTATCCTCTATCCTATCCTATCCTCTATCCTATCCTATCCTCTATCCTATCCTATCCTCTATCCTGTCCTATCCTCTATCCTATCCTAAACTCTATCCTATAATATCATCTATCCTATCCCATCCTCTATCCTATCCTAACGTCTATCGTATAATATCCTCTATCCTATCCTATCCTCTATCCTATAATATCCTCTATCCTATCCTATCCTCTATCCTATCCTCTCCTCTATCCTATCCTATCCTCTATCCTATCCTATCCTCTATCGTCTCCTATCCTATATCCTATCCTATCCTCTATCCTATCGTATCCTCTATCCTATCCCATCCTCTATCCTATTCTATCCTCTATCCTATCCTATCCTATTCTCTATCCTATACTATCCTCTATCCTATACTATCCTCTATCCTATCCTATCCTCTATCCTATCCTATCCTCTATCCTCTATCCTATCCTATCCTCTATCCTCTATCCTCTATCCTATCCTATCCTCTATCCTATCCCATCCTCTATCCTATCCTATCCTCTATCCTATCATATCCTATACTCTATCCTGTACTATTCTCTATCCTATCCTATCCTGTATCCTATCCAATCTTCTATCCTATCCTATCCTCAATCCTATCCTGCATCCTATCCAATCCACTATGCTATCCTATCCTCTATCCTATCGTATCCTCTATCCTATCCCATCCTCTATCCTATCATATCCTCTGTCCTGTCCTATACTCGATCCTATCCTATCCTCTATCCTATCCTAACCTCTATCCTATCCTATCCTCTATCCTATCCTATCCTCTATCCTATCCTACACTGTATCGTATAATCTATCCTCAATCCTATACTGTGTCCTATACTATTCTCTATCCTATCCTATCCTCTATCCTATCCTATCCTCTATCGTCTCCTATCTTCTATCCTATGAAATCCCCTATACTATCCTGTCCTATTCTCTATCCTATCCTCTATCCTTTCCTATCCTCTATCCTATCCTATCCTCTATCCTATCCTATCCTGTATCGTATAATCTATCCTCAATCCTGTCCTCTGTCCTATACTATTCTCTATCCTATCCTATCCTCTATCCTATCCTATCCTCTATCGTCTCCTATCTTCTGTCCTATCCAATCCCCTATACTATCCTCTATCCTGTCCTATTCTCTATCCTATCCTCTATCCTATCCTATCCTCTATCTTATCCTATCCTATATCCTATCCTATCCTCTATCCTATCGTATCCTCTATCCTATCCCATCCTCTATCCTATTCTATCCTCTATCCTATCCTATCCTATTCTCTATCCTATACTATCCTCTATCCTATACTATCCTCTATCCTATCCTATCCTCTATCCTATCCTATCCTCTATCCTCTATCCTATCCTATCCTCTATCCTATCCCATCCTCTATCCTATCCTATCCTCTATCCTATCATATCCTATACTCTATCCTGTACTATTCTCTATCCTATCCTATCCTGTATCCTATCCAATCTTCTATCCTATCCTATCCTCAATCCTATCCTGCATCCTATCCAATCCACTATGCTATCCTATCCTCTATCCTATCGTATCCTCTATCCTATCCCATCCTCTATCCTATCATATCCTCTGTCCTATCCTATCCTCTATCCTATCGTATCCTCTATCCTATCCCATCCTCTATCCTATCCTATCCTCTATCATATCATATCCTATTCTCTACCCTATACTATCCCCTAACCTATCCTATCTTTTACCCTATCCTATCCTGTATCCTATCCCATCCGCTATCCTATCCTATTGTCTATCATATAATATCCTCTATCCTATCCAATCCTCTATCCTATCCTATCCTCAATCCTATCCTGCATCCTATCCAATCCACTATGCTATCTTATCCTCTATCCTATCGTATCCTCTATCCTATCCTATACTCTGTCCTGTCCTATCCTCTATCCTATCCTATCCTCTATCCTATCCTATCCTCTACCCTATCCTATTCTCCATTCTACCCTATAGTCCATCCTATCCTATCCGCTATCCTATCCTATCCTCTATCCTATCCTATCGTCTATCCCATCCAATCCCCTATCCTAACATCTATCCTATCCTATCCTCTATCCTATCCTATCCTCTATCCTATCCTACCCTCTATCCTATCCAATACCCTATCCTATCCTCTATCCATCCTATACTCAATCCTATCCTATACTGTATTATATCCTATCCTCTTTCCTATCCTCTATCATATCGTATCCTCTATCCTATCCTATCCTCTACCCTACAATATCCTGTATCCTATCCTCTTCTCTATCCTATCCTATCCTGTATACTATCCAAATTCTACCCTACCCTCTATCCTATCCTATCCTGTATCCTATCCTATCCTGTATCCTATCCTATCCTCTATCCTATCCTATCCTGTATCCTATCCTATCTTCTATCCTATCCTATCCTCTATCCTATCCTATCCTTTATCCTATCCAATACCCTATCCTATCCTCTATCCCATCCTATACTCAATCCTATCCTATACTGTATTATATCCTGTCCTCTTTCCTATCCTCTATCATATCGTATCCTCTATCCTATCCTGTCCTCTACCCAATAATATCCTCTATCCTATCCTCTTCTCTATCCTATCCTATCCTGTATCCTATACAAATTCTACCGTACCCTCTATCCTATCCTATCCTCTATCCTATCCTCTATCCTATCCTACCCTCTATCCTAACCTATCCTCTATTCTATCCTATCCTCTATCCTATCCTCTATCCTATCCTATCCACTATCCTATCCTATTCTCTATCCTATCCTATCCTCTATCCTATCCTATCCTCTATCCTATCCTATCCTCTATCCTATCCTATCCTCTATACTATCCTCTATCCTATCCTATTCTCTATCCTATCCTATCCTCTATCCTATGCTATCCCCTATCCTATCCTATCCTCTATCCTATCCTATCCTCTATCCTATCCTATCCTCTATCCTATCCTATCCTCTATCCTATCCTATCCTCTATCCTATCCTATCCTCTATCCTATCCTATCCTCTATCCTATCCTATCCTCTATCCTATCCTATCCTCTACCCTACAATATCTTGTATCCTATCCTCTTCTCTATCCTATCCTATCCTGTATCCTATCCAAATTCTACCCTACCCTCTATCCTATCCTATCCTCTATCCTATCCTATCCTGTATCCTATCCTATCCTCTATCCTATCCTATCCTGTATCCTCTCCTATCTTCTATCCTATCCTATCCTCTATCCTATCCTATCATCTATCCTATCCTATCCCCTATCCTATCCTATTCTGTATCCTATCCTCTATCCTATCCTATCCTCTATCCTATCCTATTCTCTATCCTATCCTATCCTCTATCCTATCCTATCCTCTATCCTATCCTATCCTCTATCCTATCCTATCCTCTATCCTATCCTATCCTCTATCCTATCCTATCCTCTATCCTATCCTATCCTCTATCCTATCCTATCCTCTATCCTGTCCTATCCTCTATCCTATCCTAAACTCTATCCTATAATATCATCTATCCTATCCCATCCTCTATCCTATCCTATCGTCTATCGTATAATATCCTCTATCCTATCCTATCCTCTATCCTATAATATCCTCTATCCTATCCTATGCTCTATCCTATCCTCTCCTCTATCCTATCCTATCCTCTATCCTATCCTATCCTCTATCCTATCCTATCCTCTATCCTATCCTATCCTCTATCCTATCCTCTATCCTATCCTATTCTCTATCCTATCCTATACTCTATCCTATCCTATCCCCTATCCTATCCTATCCTCTATCCTATCCTCTATCCTATCCTATCCTCTATCCTATCCTATCCTCTATCCTATCCTATCCTCTATCCTGTCCTAAACTCTATCCTATAATATCATCTATCCTATCCCATCCTCTATCCTATCCTATCGTCTATCGTATAATATCCTCTATCCTATAATATCCTGTATTCTATCCAATCCTCTATGCTGTCCTATCCTCTATCCTATGCTACCCTCTATCCTATAATATCCTATATCATATCATATCATCTATCCTATCGTATCCTCTATCCTATCGTATCCTCTTTCCTATCCCATCCTCTATCCTATCATATCCTCAATCCTATCCCATACTATATACTATCCTACCCTCTGTCCTATCCTGTATTCTATCCTATCCTATCCTCTATCCTATAATATCATCTATCCTATCCTATTCCCTATCCTATCCTATCCTCTATCCTATCCTATCCTCTATCCTATCCTATCCTCTATCCTATCCTATCCTCTATCCTATCCTATCCTCTATCCTATCCTCTATCCTATCCTCTATCCTATCCTATTCTCTATCCTATCCTATCCTCTATCCTATCCTATCCCCTATCCTATCCTATCCTCTATCCTATCCTCTATCCTATCCTATCCTCTATCCTCTATCCTCTATCCTATCCTATCCTCTATCCTATCCTATCTTCTATCCTATCCAATCCCATATCCATCCTCTAACCCATCCTATACTCAATCCTATCCTATACTGTATTATATCCTATCCTCTTTCCTATCCTCTATCATATCGTATCCTCTATCCTATCCTATCCTCTACTCTATAATATCCTCTATCCTATCCCATTCTCTATCCTATCCTATCCTCTATCCTATCCTATCCTGTATCCTATCCAAATTCTACCCTACCCTCTATCCTATCCTATCCTCTATCCTATCCTATCCTCTATCCTATACTATCCTCTATCCTATCCTATCCTCTATCCTATCCTATCCTCTATCCTATCCTATCCTCTATCCTATCCTATCCTCTATCCTATCCTATCCTCTATCCTATCCTATCCTCTATCCTATCCTATCCTCTATACTGTCCTATCCTCTATCCTATCCTATCCTCTATCCTATCCTATCCTCTATCCTATCCTATTCTCTATCCTATCCTATCCTCTATCCTATCCTATCCTCTATCCTATCCTATCCTCTATCCTATCCTATCCTCTATCCTGTCCTATCCTCTATCCTATCCTAAACTCTATCCTATAATATCATCTATCCTATCCCATCCTCTATCCTATCCTAACGTCTATCGTATAATATCCTCTATCCTATCCTATCCTCTATCCTATAATATCCTCTATCCTATCCTATCCTCTATCCTATCCTCTCCTCTATCCTATCCTATCCTCTATCCTATCCTATCCTCTATCGTCTCCTATCCTATATCCTATCCTATCCTCTATCCTATCGTATCCTCTATCCTATCCCATCCTCTATCCTATTCTATCCTCTATCCTATCCTATCCTATTCTCTATCCTATACTATCCTCTATCCTATACTATCCTCTATCCTATCCTATCCTCTATCCTATCCTATCCTCTATCCTCTATCCTATCCTATCCTCTATCCTCTATCCTCTATCCTATCCTATCCTCTATCCTATCCCATCCTCTATCCTATCCTATCCTCTATCCTATCATATCCTATACTCTATCCTGTACTATTCTCTATCCTATCCTATCCTGTATCCTATCCAATCTTCTATCCTATCCTATCCTCAATCCTATCCTGCATCCTATCCAATCCACTATGCTATCCTATCCTCTATCCTATCGTATCCTCTATCCTATCCCATCCTCTATCCTATCATATCCTCTGTCCTGTCCTATACTCGATCCTATCCTATCCTCTATCCTATCCTAACCTCTATCCTATCCTATCCTCTATCCTATCCTATCCTCTATCCTATCCTACACTGTATCGTATAATCTATCCTCAATCCTATACTGTGTCCTATACTATTCTCTATCCTATCCTATCCTCTATCCTATCCTATCCTCTATCGTCTCCTATCTTCTATCCTATGAAATCCCCTATACTATCCTGTCCTATTCTCTATCCTATCCTCTATCCTTTCCTATCCTCTATCCTATCCTATCCTCTATCCTATCCTATCCTGTATCGTATAATCTATCCTCAATCCTGTCCTCTGTCCTATACTATTCTCTATCCTATCCTATCCTCTATCCTATCCTATCCTCTATCGTCTCCTATCTTCTGTCCTATCCAATCCCCTATACTATCCTCTATCCTGTCCTATTCTCTATCCTATCCTCTATCCTATCCTATCCTCTATCTTATCCTATCCTATATCCTATCCTATCCTCTATCCTATCGTATCCTCTATCCTATCCCATCCTCTATCCTATTCTATCCTCTATCCTATCCTATCCTATTCTCTATCCTATACTATCCTCTATCCTATACTATCCTCTATCCTATCCTATCCTCTATCCTATCCTATCCTCTATCCTCTATCCTATCCTATCCTCTATCCTATCCCATCCTCTATCCTATCCTATCCTCTATCCTATCATATCCTATACTCTATCCTGTACTATTCTCTATCCTATCCTATCCTGTATCCTATCCAATCTTCTATCCTATCCTATCCTCAATCCTATCCTGCATCCTATCCAATCCACTATGCTATCCTATCCTCTATCCTATCGTATCCTCTATCCTATCCCATCCTCTATCCTATCATATCCTCTGTCCTGTCCTATACTCTATCCTATCCTATCCTCTATCCTATCCTATCCTCTATCCTATCGTATCCTCTATCCTATCCCATCCTCTATCCTATCCTATCCTCTATCATATCATATCCTATTCTCTACCCTATACTATCCCCTAACCTATCCTATCTTTTACCCTATCCTATCCTGTATCCTATCCCATCCGCTATCCTATCCTATTGTCTATCATATAATATCCTCTATCCTATCCAATCCTCTATCCTATCCTATCCTCAATCCTATCCTGCATCCTATCCAATCCACTATGCTATCTTATCCTCTATCCTATCGTATCCTCTATCCTATCCTATACTCTGTCCTGTCCTATCCTCTATCCTATCCTATCCTCTATCCTATCCTATCCTCTACCCTATCCTATTCTCCATTCTATCCTATAGTCCATCCTATCCTATCCGCTATCCTATCCTATCCTCTATCCTATCCTATCGTCTATCCCATCCAATCCCCTATCCTAACATCTATCCTATCCTATCCTCTATCCTATCCTATCCTCTATCCTATCCTACCCTCTATCCTATCCAATACCCTATCCTATCCTCTATCCATCCTATACTCAATCCTATCCTATACTGTATTATATCCTATCCTCTTTCCTATCCTCTATCATATCGTATCCTCTATCCTATCCTATCCTCTACCCTACAATATCCTGTATCCTATCCTCTTCTCTATCCTATCCTATCCTGTATACTATCCAAATTCTACCCTACCCTCTATCCTATCCTATCCTGTATCCTATCCTATCCTGTATCCTATCCTATCCTCTATCCTATCCTATCCTGTATCCTATCCTATCTTCTATCCTATCCTATCCTCTATCCTATCCTATCCTTTATCCTATCCAATACCCTATCCTATCCTCTATCCCATCCTATACTCAATCCTATCCTATACTGTATTATATCCTGTCCTCTTTCCTATCCTCTATCATATCGTATCCTCTATCCTATCCTGTCCTCTACCCAATAATATCCTCTATCCTATCCTCTTCTCTATCCTATCCTATCCTGTATCCTATACAAATTCTACCGTACCCTCTATCCTATCCTATCCTCTATCCTATCCTCTATCCTATCCTACCCTCTATCCTAACCTATCCTCTATTCTATCCTATCCTCTATCCTATCCTCTATCCTATCCTATCCACTATCCTATCCTATTCTCTATCCTATCCTATCCTCTATCCTATCCTATCCTCTATCCTATCCTATCCTCTATCCTATCCTATCCTCTATACTATCCTCTATCCTATCCTATTCTCTATCCTATCCTATCCTCTATCCTATGCTATCCCCTATCCTATCCTATCCTCTATCCTATCCTATCCTCTATCCTATCCTATCCTCTATCCTATCCTATCCTCTATCCTATCCTATCCTCTATCCTATCCTATCCTCTATCCTATCCTATCCTCTATCCTATCCTATCCTCTATCCTATCCTATCCTCTACCCTACAATATCTTGTATCCTATCCTCTTCTCTATCCTATCCTATCCTGTATCCTATCCAAATTCTACCCTACCCTCTATCCTATCCTATCCTCTATCCTATCCTATCCTGTATCCTATCCTATCCTCTATCCTATCCTATCCTGTATCCTCTCCTATCTTCTATCCTATCCTATCCTCTATCCTATCCTATCATCTATCCTATCCTATCCCCTATCCTATCCTATTCTGTATCCTATCCTCTATCCTATCCTATCCTCTATCCTATCCTATTCTCTATCCTATCCTATCCTCTATCCTATCCTATCCTCTATCCTATCCTATCCTCTATCCTATCCTATCCTCTATCCTATCCTATCCTCTATCCTATCCTATCCTCTATCCTATCCTATCCTCTATCCTATCCTATCCTCTATCCTGTCCTATCCTCTATCCTATCCTAAACTCTATCCTATAATATCATCTATCCTATCCCATCCTCTATCCTATCCTATCGTCTATCGTATAATATCCTCTATCCTATCCTATCCTCTATCCTATAATATCCTCTATCCTATCCTATGCTCTATCCTATCCTCTCCTCTATCCTATCCTATCCTCTATCCTATCCTATCCTCTATCCTATCCTATCCTCTATCCTATCCTATCCTCTATCCTATCCTATCCTCTATCCTATCCTCTATCCTATCCTATTCTCTATCCTATCCTATACTCTATCCTATCCTATCCCCTATCCTATCCTATCCTCTATCCTATCCTCTATCCTATCCTATCCTCTATCCTATCCTATCCTCTATCCTATCCTATCCTCTATCCTGTCCTAAACTCTATCCTATAATATCATCTATCCTATCCCATCCTCTATCCTATCCTATCGTCTATCGTATAATATCCTCTATCCTATAATATCCTGTATTCTATCCAATCCTCTATGCTGTCCTATCCTCTATCCTATGCTACCCTCTATCCTATAATATCCTATATCATATCATATCATCTATCCTATCGTATCCTCTATCCTATCGTATCCTCTTTCCTATCCCATCCTCTATCCTATCATATCCTCAATCCTATCCCATACTATATACTATCCTACCCTCTGTCCTATCCTGTATTCTATCCTATCCTATCCTCTATCCTATAATATCATCTATCCTATCCTATTCCCTATCCTATCCTATCCTCTATCCTATCCTATCCTCTATCCTATCCTATCCTCTATCCTATCCTATCCTCTATCCTATCCTATCCTCTATCCTATCCTCTATCCTATCCTCTATCCTATCCTATTCTCTATCCTATCCTATCCTCTATCCTATCCTATCCCCTATCCTATCCTATCCTCTATCCTATCCTCTATCCTATCCTATCCTCTATCCTCTATCCTCTATCCTATCCTATCCTCTATCCTATCCTATCTTCTATCCTATCCAATCCCATATCCATCCTCTAACCCATCCTATACTCAATCCTATCCTATACTGTATTATATCCTATCCTCTTTCCTATCCTCTATCATATCGTATCCTCTATCCTATCCTATCCTCTACTCTATAATATCCTCTATCCTATCCCATTCTCTATCCTATCCTATCCTCTATCCTATCCTATCCTGTATCCTATCCAAATTCTACCCTACCCTCTATCCTATCCTATCCTCTATCCTATCCTATCCTCTATCCTATCCTATCCTCTATCCTATCCTATCGTCTATCCTATCCAATCCCCTATCCTAACATCTATCCTATCCTATCCTCTATCCTATCCTATCCTCTATCCTATCCTACCCTCTATCCTATCCAATACCCTATCCTATCCTCTATCCCATCCTGTACTCAATCCTATCCTATACTGTATTATATCCTATCCTCTTTCCTATCCTCTATCATATCGTATCCTCTATCCTATCCTATCCTCTACCCTACAATATCCTGTATCCTATCCTCTTCTCTATCCTATCCTATCCTGTATCCTATCCAAATTCTACCCTACCCTCTATCCTATCCTATCCTCTATCCTATCCTATCCTGTATCCTATCCTATCCTCTATCCTATCCTATCCTGTATCCTATCCTATCTTCTATCCTATCCTATCCTCTATCCTATCCTATCCTTTATCCTATCCAATACCCTATCCTATCCTCTATCCCATCCTATACTCAATCCTATCCTATACTGTATTATATCCTATCCTCTTTCCTATCCTCTATCATATCGTATCCTCTATCCTATCCTATCCTCTACACTATAATATCCTCTATCCTATCCTCTCCTCTATCCTATCCTATCCTGTATCCTATACAAATTCTACCCTACCCTCTATCCTATCCTATCCTCTATCCTATCCTCTATCCTATCCTACCCTCTATCCTATCCTACCCTCTATGCTAACCTATCCTCTATTCTATCCTATCCACTATCCTATCCTATTCTCTATCCTATCCTATCCTCTATCCTATCCTATCCTCTATCCTATCCTATCCTCTATCCTATCCTATCCTCTATACTATCCTCTATCCTCTATACTATCCTCTATCCTAT
This sequence comes from Halictus rubicundus, assembly GCF_050948215.1. NCBI lineage: Eukaryota > Metazoa > Arthropoda > Insecta > Hymenoptera > Halictidae > Halictus > Halictus rubicundus. The sequence continues at coordinate 199,479 of NW_027488851.1, read as the reverse complement.
CCTATCCTCTATCCTATCCTATCCCCTATCCTATCCTATCCTCTATCCTATCCTATCCTCTATCCTATCCTATCCTCTATCCTATCCTATCCTCTATCCTATCCTATTCTCTATCCTATCCTATCATCTATCCTATCCTATCCCCTATCCTATCCTATCCTGTATCCTATCCTCTATCCTATCCTATCCTCTATCCTATCCTATCCTCTATCCTATCCTATCCTCTATCCTATCCTATCCTCTATCCTGTCCTATCCTGTATCCTATCCTAAACTCTATCCTATAATATCGTCTATCCTATCCCATCCTCTATCCTATCCTATCGTCTATCGTATAATATCCGCTATCCTATCCTATCCTCTATCCTATAATATCCTCTATCCTATCCTATGCTCTATCCTATCCTCTCCTCTATCCTATCCTATCCTCTATCCTATCCTATCCTCTATCCTATCCTATCCTCTATCCTATCCTCTATCCTATCCTCTATCCTATCCTATTCTCTATCCTATCCTATACTCTATCCTATCCTATCCCCTATCCTATCCTATCCTCTATCCTATCCTCTATCCCATCCTATCCTCTATCCTCTATCCTCTATCCTCGATCCTATCCTATCCTCTATCCAATCCTATCTTCTATCCTATCCAATCCCATATCCATCCTCTAACCCATCCTATACTCAATCCTATCCTATACTGTATTATATCCTATCCTCTTTCCTATCCTCTATCATATCGTATCCTCTATCCTATCCTATCCTCTACTCTATAATATCCTCTATCCTATCCTGTCCTCTATCCTATCCTATCCTCTATACTATCCTCTATCCTATCCTATTCTCTATCCTATCCTATCCTCTATCCTATCCTATCCCCTATCCTATCCTATCCTCTATCCTATCCTATCCTCTATCCTATCCTATCCGCTATCCTATCCTATCCTCTATCCTATCCTATCCTCTATCCTATCCTCTATCCTATCCTCTATCCTATCCTATTCTCTATCCTATCCTATCATCTATCCTATCCTATCCTCTATCCTATCCTATCCTCTATCCTATCCTATCCTCTATCCTATCCTATCCTCTATCCTGTCCTATCCTCTATCCTATCCTATCCTCTATCCTATAATATCATCTATCCTATCCCATCCTCTATCCTATCCTATCCCCTATCCTATCCTATCCCCTATCCTATCCTATCCTCTATCCTATCCTATCCTCTATCCTATCCTATCCGCTATCCTATCCTATCCTCTATCCTATCCTATCCTCTATCCTATCCTCTATCCTATCCTATCCTCTATCCTATCCTATCCTCTGTCCTGTCCTATCCTCCATCCTATCCTATCCTCTATCCAATCCTACCCTCAATCCTATCCTATCCTCCATCCTATCCTCTATCCTATCATATCCTCTATCCTGTCCTATCCTCTATCCTATCCTATCCTCTATCCTATCCTATCCTCTATCCTATCCTATCCTCTATCCTGTCCTATCCTCTATCCTATCCTATCCTCTATCCTATAATATCATCTATCCTATCCCATCCTCTATCCTATCCTATCCCCTATCCTATCCTATCCCCTATCCTATCCTATCCTCTATCCTATCCTATCCTCTATCCTATCCTATCCGCTATCCTATCCTATCCTCTATCCTATCCTATCCTCTATCCTATCCTCTATCCTATCCTATCCTCTATCCTATCCTATCCTCTGTCCTGTCCTATCCTCCATCCTATCCTATCCTCTATCCAATCCTACCCTCAATCCTATCCTATCCTCCATTCTATCCTCTATCCTATCATATCCTCTATCCTGTCCTATCCTCTATCCTATCCTATCCTATATCCTATCCTATTCTCTATCCTATATCGTATCCTATTCTCTATCCTCTATCCTATCCTATCCTCTATCCTATAATATCCTCTATCCTATCCTATCCTCTATCCTATCCTCTCCTCTATCCTATCCTATCCTCTATCCTATCCTACCCTCTATCCTCTATCCTATCCTATCCTCTATCCTATCCTATCCTCTATCCTATCCTATTATCTATCCTATCCTATCCTCTATCCTATCCTATCCTCTATACTATCCTCTATCCTATCCTATTCTCTATCCTATCCTATCCTCTATCCTATCCTATCCCCTATCCTATCCTATCCTCTATCCTATCCTATCCTCTATCCTATCCTATCATCTATCCTATCCTATCCTCTATCCTATCCTCTATCCTATCCTCTATCCTATCCTCTATCCTATCCTATTCTCTATCCTATCCTATCCTCTATCCTATCCTATCCCCTATCCTATCCTATCCTGTATCCTATCCTCTATCCTATCCTATCCTCTATCCTATCCTATCCTCTATCCTACCCTATCCTCTATCCTATCCTATCCTCTATCCTATCCTATCCTCTATCCTATCCTATCCTCTATCCTATCCTATCCTCTATCCTATCCTATCCTCTATCCTATCCTATCCTCTATCCTATCCTATCCTCTATCCTATCCTATCCTCTATCCTATCCTATCCTCTATCCTATCCTATCCTCTATCCTATCCTATCCTCTATCCTATCCTATCCTCTATCCTATCCTATCCTCTATCCTATCCTCTATCCTATCCTATTCTCTATCCTATCCTATCCTCTATCCTATCCTATCCCCTATCCTATCCTATCCTCTATCCTATCCTCTATCCTATCCTATCCTCTATCCTCTATCCTCTATCCTATCCTATCCTCTATCCTATCCTATCTTCTATCCTATCCAATCCCATATCCATCCTCTAACCCATCCTATAGTCAATCCTATCCTATACTGTATTATATCCTATCCTCTTTCCTATCCTCTATCATATCGTATCCTCTATCCTATCCTATCCTCTACACTATAATATCCTCTATCCTATCCCATTCTCTATCCTATCCTATCCTCTATCCTATCCTATCCTGTATCCTATCCCAATTCTACCAAACCCTCTATCCTATCCAATCCTCTATCCTGTCCTATCCTCTATCCTACCCTATCCTCTATCCTATCCTATCCTCTATCCTATCCTATCCTCTATCCTATCCTATCCTCTATCGTATCCTATCCTCTATCCTATCCTATCCTCTATCCTATCCTATCCTCTATCCTATCCAATACCCTATCCTATCCTCTATCCCATCCTATACTCAATCCTATCCTATACTGTATTATATCCTATACTCTTTCCTATCCTCTATCATATCGTATCCTCTATCCTATCCTATCCTCTACCCTATAATATCCTCTATCCTATCCTCTTCTCTATCCAATCCTATCCTGTATCCTATCCAAATTCTACCCTACCCTCTATCCTATCCTATCCTCTATGCTATCCTCTATCCTATCCTCTATCCTCTATCCTATCCTATCCTCTATCCTATCCCATCCTCTATCCTATCATATCCTATACTATATCCTATACTATCCTCTATCCTATCCTATCCTGCATCCTATCCAATCCACTATGCTATCCTATCCTCTATCCTATCGTATCCTCTATCCTATCCCATCCTCTATCCTATCATATCCTCTATCCTATCCTCTATCCTATCCTATCCTCAATCCTATCCCATCTTCAGTCCTATCCTATCATCTATCCTATCCTATCCTCTATCCTATCCTCTATCCTATCCTATCGTCTATCCTATCGAATTCTCTATCCTACCCGATCCTCGATCCTATCCTATCCTCTATAATATCGTATTCTCTATCATATCCTATCCTCTTCCCTATAATATCCTCTATCCTATCCAACCCTCTATCCTATCCTCTATCCTTTCCTCTATCCTATCCTATCCTCTATCGTCTCCTGTCCTCTATCCTATCCAATCATCTATCCTATCCTCTATCGTCTCCTGTCCTCTATCCTAACCAATCACCTATCCTATCCTCTATCGTCTCCTATCCTCTATCCTATCCAATCCCCTATCCTATCCACTATTGTCTCCTATCCTCTATCCTATTCAATCCCCTATCCTAACCAATCCCCTATCCTATCCTCTATCCTATCCTATTATATCCTATCCTGAATCCTATCCTGTCCTCTATCCTATCCTATCCTGTATAATATCGTATCCTCTATCATATCCTATCCTCTTGCCTATAATATCATCTACCCTGTCCTGTTCTCTATCCTATCCTATCCTCTACCGTATCCTATCCTCTATCGTCTCCTATCCTCTATATTATCCAATCCCCTATCCTATACTCTATCCTATCCTATCCTCTATCCTATCGTATCCTCTATAATATCGTATCCTCTATCATATTCTATCCTCTATCATATAATATCATCTATCCTATTATATTCTCTATCCTATCCTATCCTCTATCGTCTGCTCTATCCTATCCAATCCACTATCCTATCCTGTCCTCAATCCTCTAATATCATCTTTCCTATTCTATTCTCTATCCCGTATCGTATCCTATCCTCTATCCTATTCAATCCTATATCCTATCCTCTATCCTATCCTATCCTCCACCCTATCCTATCCTCAACCCTATCCTATCATCAATCCTATCCTATACTCTATCCTATCCTATCCTCTATACTATCCTATCCTGTATCATATCCTATCCGCTATCGTCTCCTGTGTTCTATTCTATCCAATCCCCTATCCTATCATCTACCCTATCCTATCCGATCCTCTATCCTATCCTATCCTCAATCGTCTCCTGTCCTCGATCCTATCTAATCCCCTATCCTATCCTCTATCCTATCCTATCCGATCCTCTATCCTATCCTATTCGATCCTCTACGCTATCCTATCCGATCCTCTATCCTATACTATCCTCTATAATATCGTATCCTCTATCATATCCTCTCCTCTTTCCTATATTATCATCTATACTGTCCAATCCCCTATCGTATCCTCTATCCTATCCTATGCTCTATCCTATCCTATCCTCTATCCTATCCTCTATCCTATCCTCTATCCTATCCTCTATCCTATCCTATCCGATCCTCTATCCTATCCTATCCTGTATAATATCGCAGCCTCTATCATATCCTATCCTCTTGCCTTTAATATCATCTATCCTATAATATTCTCTATCCTATCCTATCCTCTACCGTATCCTAACCTCTATCGTCTCCTATCCTGTATCCTATCCAATACCCTATCCTATCCTATCCTCAATCCTATAATATCATCTTTCCTATTCTATTCTCTATCCTATCCTATCCTATCCCGTATCGTGTCCTATCCTCCATCCTATCCTCTATCCTATCCTCTATCCTATCCTATCCTCTATAATATCGGATCCTCTATCCTATCCTGTGATCTATCCTATAATATCATCTACCCTAACCTATTCTGTATCCTATCCTGTACTATCCTCTATCCTATCCTATCCTGAATCCTATCCTGTCCTCTATCCTATCCTATCCTCTATCCTATCCAATACCCTATCCTATCCTCTATCCCATCCTATACTCAATCCTATCCTATACTGTATTATATCCTATACTCTTTCCTATCCTCTATCATATCGTATCCTCTATCCTATCCTATCCTCTACCCTATAATATCCTCTATCCTATCCTCTTCTCTATCCAATCCTATCCTGTATCCTATCCAAATTCTACCCTACCCTCTATCCTATCCTATCCTCTATGCTATCCTCTATCCTATCCTCTATCCTCTATCCTATCCTATCCTCTATCCTATCCCATCCTCTATCCTATCATATCATATACTCTATCCTATACTATCCTCTATCCTATCCTATCCTCTATCCTATCCTATCCTCTATCCTATCCTCTATCCTATCCTCTATCCTATCCTATTCTCTATCCTATCCTATACTCTATCCTATCCTATCCCCTATCCTATCCTATCCTCTATCCTATCCTCTATCCTATCCTATCCTCTATCCTCTATCCTCTATCCTCTATCCTATCCTATCCTCTATCCTATCCTATCTTCTATCCTATCCAATCCCATATCCATCCTCTAACCCATCCTATACTCAATCCTATCCTATACTGTATTATATCCTATCCTCTTTCCTATCCTCTATCATATCGTATCCTCTATCCTATCCTATCCTCAATCGTCTCCTGTCCTCGATCCTATCTAATCCCCTATCCTATCCTCTATCCTATCCTATCCGATCCTCTATCCTATCCTATTCGATCCTCTACGCTATCCTATCCGATCCTCTATCCTATACTATCCTCTATAATATCGTATCCTCTATCATATCCTCTCCTCTTTCCTATATTATCATCTATACTGTCCAATCCCCTATCGTATCCTCTATCCTATCCTATGCTCTATCCTATCCTATCCTCTATCCTATCCTCTATCCTATCCTCTATCCTATCCTCTATCCTATCCTATCCGATCCTCTATCCTATCCTATCCTGTATAATATCGTAGCCTCTATCATATCCTATCCTCTTGCCTTTAATATCATCTATCCTATAATATTCTCTATCCTATCCTATCCTCTACCGTATCCTAACCTCTATCGTCTCCTATCCTGTATCCTATCCAATACCCTATCCTATCCTATCCTCAATCCTATAATATCATCTTTCCTATTCTATTCTCTATCCTATCCTATCCTATCCCGTATCGTGTCCTATCCTCCATCCTATCCTCTATCCTATCCTCTATCCTATCCTATCCTCTATAATATCGGATCCTCTATCCTATCCTGTGATCTATCCTATAATATCATCTACCCTAACCTATTCTGTATCCTATCCTGTACTATCCTCTATCCTATCCTATCCTGAATCCTATCCTGTCCTCTATCCTATCCTATCCTCTATCCTATCCAATACCCTATCCTATCCTCTATCCCATCCTATACTCAATCCTATCCTATACTGTATTATATCCTATACTCTTTCCTATCCTCTATCATATCGTATCCTCTATCCTATCCTATCCTCTACCCTATAATATCCTCTATCCTATCCTCTTCTCTATCCAATCCTATCCTGTATCCTATCCAAATTCTACCCTACCCTCTATCCTATCCTATCCTCTATGCTATCCTCTATCCTATCCTCTATCCTCTATCCTATCCTATCCTCTATCCTATCCCATCCTCTATCCTATCATATCATATACTCTATCCTATACTATCCTCTATCCTATCCTATCCTCTATCCTATCCTATCCTCTATCCTATCCTCTATCCTATCCTCTATCCTATCCTATTCTCTATCCTATCCTATACTCTATCCTATCCTATCCCCTATCCTATCCTATCCTCTATCCTATCCTCTATCCTATCCTATCCTCTATCCTCTATCCTCTATCCTCTATCCTATCCTATCCTCTATCCTATCCTATCTTCTATCCTATCCAATCCCATATCCATCCTCTAACCCATCCTATACTCAATCCTATCCTATACTGTATTATATCCTATCCTCTTTCCTATCCTCTATCATATCGTATCCTCTATCCTATCCTATCCTGTATCCTATCCCATCCGCTATCCTATCCTATTGTCTATCATATAATATCCTCTATCCTATCCAATCCTCTATCCTATCCTATCCTCAATCCTATCCTGCATCCTATCCAATCCACTATGCTATCTTATCCTCTATCCTATCGTATCCTCTATCCTATCCTATACTCTGTCCTGTCCTATCCTCTATCCTATCCTATCCTCTATCCTATCCTATCCTCTACCCTATCCTATTCTCCATTCTATCCTATAGTCCATCCTATCCTATCCGCTATCCTATCCTATCCTCAATCCTATCCTATCGTCTATCCTATCCAATCCCCTATCTTAACATCTATCCTATCCTATCCTCTATCCTATCCTATCCTCTATCCTATCCTATCCTATATCCTATCCTATTCTCTATCCTATATCGTATCCTATTCTCTATCCTCTATCCTATCCTATCCTCTATCCTATAATATCCTCTATCCTATCCTATCCTCTATCCTATCCTCTCCTCTATCCTATCCTATCCTCTATCCTATCCTATCCTCTATCCTATCCTATCCTCTATCCTATCCTATCCTCTATCCTATCCTATTATCTATCCTATCCTATCCTCTATCCTATCCTATCCTCTATCCTATCCTATCCTCTATACTATCCTCTATCCTATCCTATTCTCTATCCTATCCTATCGTCTATCCTATCCTATCCCCTATCCTATCCTATCCTCTATCCTATCCTATCCTCTATCCTATCCTATCCTCTATCCTATCCTATCCTCTATCCTATCCTATCCTCTATCCTATCCTCTATCCTATCCTCTATCCTATCCTATTCTCTATCCTATCCTATCCTCTATCCTATCCTATCCCCTATCCTATCCTATCCTGTATCCTATCCTCTATCCTATCCTATCCTCTATCCTATCCTATCCTCTATCCTATCCTATCCTCTATCCTATCCTATCCTCTATCCTATCCTATAATCTATCCTGTCCTATCCTCTATCCTATCCTATCCTCGATCCTATCCTATCCTCTATCCTATCCTATCCTCTATCCTATCCTATCCTCTATCCTATCCTATCCTCTATCCTATCCTATCCTCTATCCTATCCTATCCTCTATCCTATCCTATCCTCTATCCTATCCTATCCTCTATCCTATCCTATCCTCTATCCTATCCTATCCTCTATCCTATCCTATCCTCTATCCTATCCTATCCTCTATCCTATCCTCTATCCTATCCTATTCTCTATCCTATCCTATCCTCTATCCTATCCTATCCCCTATCCTATCCTATCCTCTATCCTATCCTCTATCCTATCCTATCCTCTATCCTCTATCCTCTATCCTATCCTATCCTCTATCCTATCCTATCTTCTATCCTATCCAATCCCATATCCATCCTCTAACCCATCCTATACTCAATCCTATCCTATACTGTATTATATCCTATCCTCTTTCCTATCCTCTATCATATCGTATCCTCTATCCTATCCTATCCTCTACACTATAATATCCTCTATCCTATCCCATTCTCTATCCTATCCTATCCTCTATCCTATCCTATCCTGTATCCTATCCCAATTCTACCAAACCCTCTATCATATCCAATCCTCTATCCTGTCCTATCCTCTATCCTACCCTATCCTCTATCCTATCCTATCCTCTATCCTATCCTATCCTCTATCCTATCCTATCCTCTATCGTATCCTATCCTCTATCCTATCCTATCCTCTATCCTATCCTATCCTCTATCCTATCCTATCCTCTATCCTATCCAATACCCCATCCTATCCTCTATCCCATCCTATACTCAATCCTATCCTATACTGTATTATATCCTATACTCTTTCCTATCCTCTATCATATCGTATCCTCTATCCTATCCTATCCTCTACCCTATAATATCCTCTATCCTATCCTCTTCTCTATCCAATCCTATCCTGTATCCTATCCAAATTCTACCCTACCCTCTATCCTATCCTATCCTCTATGCTATCCTCTATCCTATCCTCTATCCTCTATCCTATCCTATCCTCTATCCTATCCCATCCTCTATCCTATCATATCCTATACTCTATCCTATACTATCCTCTATCCTATCCTATCCTGCATCCTATCCAATCCACTATGCTATCCTATCCTCTATCCTATCCTATCCTCTATCCTATCCCATCCTCTATCCTATCATATCCTCTATCCTATCCTCTATCCTATCCTATCCTCAATCCTATCCCATCTTCAGTGCTATCCTATCCTCTATCCTATCCTATCCTCTATCCTATCCTCTATCCTATCCTATCCTCTATCCTATCCAATTCTCTATCCTACCCGATCCTCGATCCTATCCTATCCTCTATAATATCGTATTCTCTATCATATCCTATCCTCTTCCCTATAATATCCTCTATCCTATCCAACCCTCTATCCTATCCTCTATCCTTTCCTCTATCCTATCCTATCCTCTATCGTCTCCTGTCCTCTATCCTATCCAATCATCTATCCTATCCTCTATCGTCTCCTGTCCTCTATCCTAACCAATCACCTATCCTATCCTCTATCGTCTCCTATCCTCTATCCTATCCAATCCCCTATCCTATCCACCATTGTCTCCTATCCTCTATCCTATTCAATCCCCTATCCTAACCAATCCCCTATCCTATCCTCTATCCTATCCTATTATATCCTATCCTGAATCCTATCCTGTCCTCTATCCTATCCTATCCTGTATAATACCGTATCCTCTATCATATCCTATCCTCTTGCCTATAATATCATCTACCCTGTCCTGTTCTCTATCCTATCCTATCCTCTACCGTATCCTATCCTCTATCGTCTCCTATCCTCTATATTATCCAATCCCCTATCCTATACTCTATCCTATCCTATCCTCTATCCTATCGTATCCTCTATAATATCGTATCCTCTATCATATTCTATCCTCTATCATATAATATCATCTATCCTATTATATTCTCTATCCTATCCTATCCTCTATCGTCTGCTCTATCCTATCCAATCCACTATCCTATCCTGTCCTCAATCCTCTAATATCATCTGTCCTATTCTATTCTCTATCCCGTATCGTATCCTATCCTCTATCCTATTCAATCCTATATCCTATCCTCTATCCTATCCTATCCTCCACCGTATCCTATCCTCAACCCTATCCTATCATCAATCCTATCCTATACTCTATCCTATCCTATCCTCTATACTATCCTATCCTGTATCATATCCTATCCGCTATCGTCTCCTGTGTTCTATTCTATCCAATCCCCTATCCTATCATCTACCCTATCCTATCCGATCCTCTATCATATCCTATCCTCAATCGTCTCCTGTCCTCGATCCTATCTAATCCCCTATCCTATCCTCTATCCTATCCTATCCGATCCTCTATCCTATCCTATTCGATCCTCTACGCTATCCTATCCGATCCTCTATCCTATACTATCCTCTATAATATCGTATCCTCTATCATATCCTCTCCTCTTTCCTATATTATCATCTATACTGTCCAATTCCCTATCGTATCCTCTATCCTATCCTATGCTCTATCCTATCCTATCCTCTATCCTATCCTCTATCCTATCCTCTATCCTATCCTCTATCCTATCCTATCCGATCCTCTATCCTATCCTATCCTGTATAATATCGTAGCCTCTATCAAATCCTATCCTCCTGCCTTTAATATCATCTATCCTATAATATTCTCTATCCTATCCTATCCTCTATCCTATCCTATCCTCTATCCTATCCTATCCTCTATCCTATCCTATCCTCTATCCTATCCTATTATCTATCCTATCCTATCCTCTATCCTATCCTATCCTCTATCCTATCCTATCCTCTATACTATCCTCTATCCTATCCTATTCTCTATCCTATCCTATCGTCTATCCTATCCTATCCCCTATCCTATCCTATCCTCTATCCTATCCTATCCTCTATCCTATCCTATCCTCTATCCTATCCTATCCTCTATCCTATCCTATCCTCTATCCTATCCTCTATCCTATCCTCTATCCTATCCTATTCTCTATCCTATCCTATCCTCTATCCTATCCTATCCCCTATCCTATCCTATCCTGTATCCTATCCTCTATCCTATCCTATCCTCTATCCTATCCTATCCTCTATCCTATCCTATCCTCTATCCTATCCTATCCTCTATCCTATCCTATCCTCTATCCTATCCTATCCTCTATCCTATCCTATCCTCTATCCTATCCTATCCTCTATCCTATCCTATCCTCTATCCTATCCTATCCTCTATCCTATCCTATCCTCTATCCTATCCTATCCTCTATCCTATCCTATCCTCTATCCTATCCTATCCTCTATCCTATCCTATCCTCTATCCTATCCTATCCTCTATCCTATCCTATCCTCTATCCTATCCTATCCTCTATCCTATCCTATCCTCTATCCTATCCTCTATCCTATCCTATTCTCTATCCTATCCTATCCTCTATCCTATCCTATCCCCTATCCTATCCTATCCTCTATCCTATCCTCTATCCTATCCTATCCTCTATCCTCTATCCTCTATCCTATCCTCTATCCTATCCTATCCTCTATCCTCTATCCTCTATCCTATCCTATCCTCTATCCTATCCTATCTTCTATCCTATCCAATCCCATATCCATCCTCTAACCCATCCTATACTCAATCCTATCCTATACTGTATTATATCCTATCCTCTTTCCTATCCTCTATCATATCGTATCCTCTATCCTATCCTATCCTCTACACTATAATATCCTCTATCCTATCCCATTCTCTATCCTATCCTATCCTCTATCCTATCCTATCCTGTATCCTATCCCAATTCTACCAAACCCTCTATCATATCCAATCCTCTATCCTGTCCTATCCTCTATCCTACCCTATCCTCTATCCTATCCTATCCTCTATCCTATCCTATCCTCTATCCTATCCTATCCTCTATCGTATCCTATCCTCTATCCTATCCTATCCTCTATCCTATCCTATCCTCTATCCTATCCTATCCTCTATCCTATCCAATACCCTATCCTATCCTCTATCCCATCCTATACTCAATCCTATCCTATACTGTATTATATCCTATACTCTTTCCTATCCTCTATCATATCGTATCCTCTATCCTATCCTATCCTCTACCCTATAATATCCTCTATCCTATCCTCTTCTCTATCCAATCCTATCCTGTATCCTATCCAAATTCTACCATACCCTCTATCCTATCCTATCCTCTATGCTATCCTCTATCCTATCCTCTATCCTCTATCCTATCCTATCCTCTATCCTATCCCATCCTCTATCCTATCATATCCTATACTCTATCCTATACTATCCTCTATCCTATCCTATCCTGCATCCTATCCAATCCACTATGCTATCCTATCCTCTATCCTATCGTATCCTCTATCCTATCCCATCCTCTATCCTATCATATCCTCTATCCTATCCTCTATCCTATCCTATCCTCAATCCTATCCTATACTCTATCCTATCCTATCCTCTATACTATCCTATCCTGTATCATATCCTATCCGCTATCGTCTCCTGTGTTCTATTCTATCCAATCCCCTATCCTATCATCTACCCTATCCTATCCGATCCTCTATCCTATCCTATCCTCAATCGTCTCCTGTCCTCGATCCTATCTAATCCCCTATCCTATCCTCTATCCTATCCTATCCGATCCTCTATCCTATCCTATTCGATCCTCTACGCTATCCTATCCGATCCTCTATCCTATACTATCCTCTATAATATCGTATCCTCTATCATATCCTCTCCTCTTTCCTATATTATCATCTATACTGTCCAATTCCCTATCGTATCCTCTATCCTATCCTATGCTCTATCCTATCCTATCCTCTATCCTATCCTCTATCCTATCCTCTATCCTATCCTCTATCCTATCCTATCCGATCCTCTATCCTATCCTATCCTGTATAATATCGTAGCCTCTATCAAATCCTATCCTCTTGCCTTTAATATCATCTATCCTATAATATTCTCTATCCTATCCTATCCTCTATCCTATCCTATCCTCTATCCTATCCTATCCTCTATCCTATCCTATCCTCTATCCTATCCTATTATCTATCCTATCCTATCCTCTATCCTATCCTATCCTCTATCCTATCCTATCCTCTATACTATCCTCTATCCTATCCTATTCTCTATCCTATCCTATCGTCTATCCTATCCTATCCCCTATCCTATCCTATCCTCTATCCTATCCTATCCTCTATCCTATCCTATCCTCTATCCTATCCTATCCTCTATCCTATCCTATCCTCTATCCTATCCTCTATCCTATCCTCTATCCTATCCTATTCTCTATCCTATCCTATCCTCTATCCTATCCTATCCCCTATCCTATCCTATCCTGTATCCTATCCTCTATCCTATCCTATCCTCTATCCTATCCTATCCTCTATCCTATCCTATCCTCTATCCTATCCTATCCTCTATCCTATCCTATCCTCTATCCTATCCTATCCTCTATCCTATCCTATCCTCTATCCTATCCTATCCTCTATCCTATCCTATCCTCTATCCTATCCTATCCTCTATCCTATCCTATCCTCTATCCTATCCTATCCTCTATCCTATCCTATCCTCTATCCTATCCTATCCTCTATCCTATCCTATCCTCTATCCTATCCTATCCTCTATCCTATCCTATCCTCTATCCTATCCTATCCTCTATCCTATCCTATCCTCTATCCTATCCTATCCTCTATCCTATCCTATCCTCTATCCTATCCTATCCTCTATCCTATCCTATCCTCTATCCTATCCTATCCTCTATCCTATCCTATCCTCTATCCTATCCTATCCTCTATCCTATCCTATCCTCTATCCTATCCTATCCTCTATCCTATCCTATCCTCTATCCTATCCTATCCTCTATCCTATCCTCTATCCTATCCTATTCTCTATCCTATCCTATCGTCTATCCTATCCTATCCCCTATCCTATCCTATCCTCTATCCTATCCTATCCTCTATCCTATCCTATCCTCTATCCTATCCTATCCTCTATCCTATCCTATCCTCTATCCTATCCTCTATCCTATCCTCTATCCTATCCTATTCTCTATCCTATCCTATCCTCTATCCTATCCTATCCCCTATCCTATCCTATCCTGTATCCTATCCTCTATCCTATCCTATCCTCTATCCTATCCTATCCTCTATCCTATCCTATCCTCTATCCTATCCTATCCTCTATCCTATCCTATCCTCTATCCTATCCTATCCTCTATCCTATCCTATCCTCTATCCTATCCTATCCTCTATCCTATCCTATCCTCTATCCTATCCTATCCTCTATCCTATCCTATCCTCTATCCTATCCTATCCTCTATCCTATCCTATCCTCTATCCTATCCTATCCTCTATCCTATCCTATCCTCTATCCTATCCTATCCTCTATCCTATCCTCTATCCTATCCTATTCTCTATCCTATCCTATCCTCTATCCTATCCTATCCCCTATCCTATCCTATCCTCTATCCTATCCTCTATCCTATCCTATCCTCTATCCTCTATCCTCTATCCTATCCTATCCTCTATCCTATCCTATCTTCTATCCTATCCAATCCCATATCCATCCTCTAACCCATCCTATACTCAATCCTATCCTATACTGTATTATATCCTATCCTCTTTCCTATCCTCTATCATATCGTATCCTCTATCCTATCCTATCCTCTACACTATAATATCCTCTATCCTATCCCATTCTCTATCCTATCCTATCCTCTATCCTATCCTATCCTGTATCCTATCCCAATTCTACCAAACCCTCTATCATATCCAATCCTCTATCCTGTCCTATCCTCTATCCTATCCTATCCTCTATCCTATCCTATCCTCTATCCTATCCTATCCTCTATCCTATCCTATCCTCTATCCTATCCTATCCTCTATCCTATCCTATCCTCTATCCTATCCTATCCTCTATCCTATCCTATCCTCTATCCTATCCTATCCTCTATCCTATCCTATCCTCTATCCTATCCTATCCTCTATCCTATCCTATCCTCTATCCTATCCTATCCTCTATCCTATCCTATCCTCTATCCTATCCTATCCTCTATCCTATCCTATCCTCTATCCTATCCTATCCTCTATCCTATCCTATCCTCTATCCTCTCCTATCCTCTATCCTATCCTCTATCCTATCCTATTCTCTATCCTATCCTATCCTCTATCCTATCCTATCCCCTATCCTATCCTATCCTCTATCCTATCCTCTATCCTATCCTATCCTCTATCCTCTATCCTCTATCCTATCCTATCCTCTATCCTATCCTATCTTCTATCCTATCCAATCCCATATCCATCCTCTAACCCATCCTATACTCAATCCTATCCTATACTGTATTATATCCTATCCTCTTTCCTATCCTCTATCATATCGTATCCTCTATCCTATCCTATCCTCTACACTATAATATCCTCTATCCTATCCCATTCTCTATCCTATCCTATCCTCTATCCTATCCTATCCTGTATCCTATCCCAATTCTACCAAACCCTCTATCATATCCAATCCTCTATCCTGTCCTATCCTCTATCCTACCCTATCCTCTATCCTATCCTATCCTCTATCCTATCCTATCCTCTATCCTATCCTATCCTCTATCGTATCCTATCCTCTATCCTATCCTATCCTCTATCCTATCCTATCCTCTATCCTATCCTATCCTCTATCCTATCCAATACCCTATCCTATCCTCTATCCCATCCTATACTCAATCCTATCCTATACTGTATTATATCCTATACTCTTTCCTATCCTCTATCATATCGTATCCTCTATCCTATCCTATCCTCTACCCTATAATATCCTCTATCCTATCCTCTTCTCTATCCAATCCTATCCTGTATCCTATCCAAATTCTACCCTACCCTCTATCCTATCCTATCCTCTATGCTATCCTCTATCCTATCCTCTATCCTCTATCCTATCCTATCCTCTATCCTATCCCATCCTCTATCCTATCATATCCTATACTCTATCCTATACTATCCTCTATCCTATCCTATCCTGCATCCTATCCAATCCACTATGCTATCCTATCCTCTATCCTATCGTATCCTCTATCCTATCCCATCCTCTATCCTATCATATCCTCTATCCTATCCTCTATCCTATCCTATCCTCAATCCTATCCTATACTCTATCCTATCCTATCCTCTATACTATCCTATCCTGTATCATATCCTATCCGCTATCGTCTCCTGTGTTCTATTCTATCCAATCCCCTATCCTATCATCTACCCTATCCTATCCGATCCTCTATCCTATCCTATCCTCAATCGTCTCCTGTCCTCGATCCTATCTAATCCCCTATCCTATCCTCTATCCTATCCTATCCGATCCTCTATCCTATCCTATTCGATCCTCTACGCTATCCTATCCGATCCTCTATCCTATACTATCCTCTATAATATCGTATCCTCTATCATATCCTCTCCTCTTTCCTATATTATCATCTATACTGTCCAATTCCCTATCGTATCCTCTATCCTATCCTATGCTCTATCCTATCCTATCCTCTATCCTATCCTCTATCCTATCCTCTATCCTATCCTCTATCCTATCCTATCCGATCCTCTATCCTATCCTATCCTGTATAATATCGTAGCCTCTATCAAATCCTATCCTCTTGCCTTTAATATCATCTATCCTATAATATTCTCTATCCTATCCTATCCTCTATCCTATCCTATCCTCTATCCTATAATATCCTCTATCCTATCCTATCCTCTATCCTATCCTATTATCTATCCTATCCTATCCTCTATCCTATCCTATCCTCTATCCTATCCTATCCTCTATACTATCCTCTATCCTATCCTATTCTCTATCCTATCCTATCGTCTATCCTATCCTATCCCCTATCCTATCCTATCCTCTATCCTATCCTATCCTCTATCCTATCCTATCCTCTATCCTATCCTATCCTCTATCCTATCCTATCCTCTATCCTATCCTCTATCCTATCCTCTATCCTATCCTATTCTCTATCCTATCCTATCCTCTATCCTATCCTATCCCCTATCCTATCCTATCCTGTATCCTATCCTCTATCCTATCCTATCCTCTATCCTATCCTATCCTCTATCCTATCCTATCCTCTATCCTATCCTATCCTCTATCCTATCCTATCCTCTATCCTATCCTATCCTCTATCCTATCCTATCCTCTATCCTATCCTATCCTCTATCCTATCCTATCCTCTATCCTATCCTATCCTCTATCCTATCCTATCCTCTATCCTATCCTATCCTCTATCCTATCCTATCCTCTATCCTATCCTATCCTCTATCCTATCCTATCCTCTATCCTATCCTATCCTCTATCCTATCCTATCCTCTATCCTATCCTATCCTCTATCCTATCCTATCCTCTATCCTATCCTATCCTCTATCCTATCCTATCCTCTATCCTATCCTATCCTCTATCCTATCCTATCCTCTATCCTATCCTATCCTCTATCCTATCCTATCCTCTATCCTATCCTATCCTCTATCCTATCCTATCCTCTATCCTATCCTATCCTCTATCCTATCCTATCCTCTATCCTATCCTATCCTCTATCCTATCCTCTATCCTATCCTATTCTCTATCCTATCCTATCGTCTATCCTATCCTATCCCCTATCCTATCCTATCCTCTATCCTATCCTATCCTCTATCCTATCCTATCCTCTATCCTATCCTATCCTCTATCCTATCCTATCCTCTATCCTATCCTCTATCCTATC
Source organism: Halictus rubicundus (assembly GCF_050948215.1). Lineage (NCBI taxonomy): Eukaryota > Metazoa > Arthropoda > Insecta > Hymenoptera > Halictidae > Halictus > Halictus rubicundus. The sequence continues at coordinate 181,228 of NW_027488851.1, read as the reverse complement.
CTCTATCCTATCCTATTCTCTATCCTATCCTATCCTCTATCCTATCCTATCCCCTATCCTATCCTATCCTGTATCCTATCCTCTATCCTATCCTATCCTCTATCCTATCCTATCCTCTATCCTATCCTATCCTCTATCCTATCCTATCCTCTATCCTATCCTATCCTCTATCCTATCCTATCCTCTATCCTATCCTATCCTCTATCCTATCCTATCCTCTATCCTATCCTATCCTCTATCCTATCCTATCCTCTATCCTATCCTATCCTCTATCCTATCCTATCCTCTATCCTATCCTATCCTCTATCCTATCCTATCCTCTATCCTATCCTATCCTCTATCCTATCCTCTATCCTATCCTATTCTCTATCCTATCCTATCCTCTATCCTATCCTATCCCCTATCCTATCCTATCCTCTATCCTATCCTCTATCCTATCCTATCCTCTATCCTCTATCCTCTATCCTATCCTATCCTCTATCCTATCCTATCTTCTATCCTATCCAATCCCATATCCATCCTCTAACCCATCCTATACTCAATCCTATCCTATACTGTATTATATCCTATCCTCTTTCCTATCCTCTATCATATCGTATCCTCTATCCTATCCTATCCTCTACACTATAATATCCTCTATCCTATCCCATTCTCTATCCTATCCTATCCTCTATCCTATCCTATCCTGTATCCTATCCCAATTCTACCAAACCCTCTATCATATCCAATCCTCTATCCTGTCCTATCCTCTATCCTACCCTATCCTCTATCCTATCCTATCCTCTATCCTATCCTATCCTCTATCCTATCCTATCCTCTATCGTATCCTATCCTCTATCCTATCCTATCCTCTATCCTATCCTATCCTCTATCCTATCCTATCCTCTATCCTATCCAATACCCTATCCTATCCTCTATCCCATCCTATACTCAATCCTATCCTATACTGTATTATATCCTATACTCTTTCCTATCCTCTATCATATCGTATCCTCTATCCTATCCTATCCTCTACCCTATAATATCCTCTATCCTATCCTCTTCTCTATCCAATCCTATCCTGTATCCTATCCAAATTCTACCCTACCCTCTATCCTATCCTATCCTCTATGCTATCCTCTATCCTATCCTCTATCCTCTATCCTATCCTATCCTCTATCCTATCCCATCCTCTATCCTATCATATCCTATACTCTATCCTATACTATCCTCTATCCTATCCTATCCTGCATCCTATCCAATCCACTATGCTATCCTATCCTCTATCCTATCGTATCCTCTATCCTATCCCATCCTCTATCCTAACATATCCTCTATCCTATCCTCTATCCTATCCTATCCTCAATCCTATCCTATACTCTATCCTATCCTATCCTCTATACTATCCTATCCTGTATCATATCCTATCCGCTATCGTCTCCTGTGTTCTATTCTATCCAATCCCCTATCCTATCATCTACCCTATCCTATCCGATCCTCTATCCTATCCTATCCTCAATCGTCTCCTGTCCTCGATCCTATCTAATCCCCTATCCTATCCTCTATCCTATCCTATCCGATCCTCTATCCTATCCTATTCGATCCTCTACGCTATCCTATCCGATCCTCTATCCTATACTATCCTCTATAATATCGTATCCTCTATCATATCCTCTCCTCTTTCCTATATTATCATCTATACTGTCCAATTCCCTATCGTATCCTCTATCCTATCCTATGCTCTATCCTATCCTATCCTCTATCCTATCCTCTATCCTATCCTCTATCCTATCCTCTATCCTATCCTATCCGATCCTCTATCCTATCCTATCCTGTATAATATCGTAGCCTCTATCAAATCCTATCCTCTTGCCTTTAATATCATCTATCCTATAATATTCTCTATCCTATCCTATCCTCTATCCTATCCTATCCTCTATCCTATCCTATCCTCTATCCTATCCTATCCTCTATCCTATCCTATTATCTATCCTATCCTATCCTCTATCCTATCCTATCCTCTATCCTATCCTATCCTCTATACTATCCTCTATCCTATCCTATTCTCTATCCTATCCTATCGTCTATCCTATCCTATCCCCTATCCTATCCTATCCTCTATCCTATCCTATCCTCTATCCTATCCTATCCTCTATCCTATCCTATCCTCTATCCTATCCTATCCTCTATCCTATCCTATCCTCTATCCTATCCTCTATCCTATCCTCTATCCTATCCTATTCTCTATCCTATCCTATCCTCTCTCCTATCCTATCCCCTATCCTATCCTATCCTGTATCCTATCCTCTATCCTATCCTATCCTCTATCCTATCCTATCCTCTATCCTATCCTATCCTCTATCCTATCCTATCCTCTATCCTATCCTATCCTCTATCCTATCCTATCCTCTATCCTATCCTATCCTCTATCCTATCCTATCCTCTATCCTATCCTATCCTCTATCCTATCCTATCCTCTATCCTATCCTATCCTCTATCCTATCCTATCCTCTATCCTATCCTATCCTCTATCCTATCCTATCCTCTATCCTATCCTATCCTCTATCCTATCCTATCCTCTATCCTATCCTATCCTCTATCCTATCCTATCCTCTATCCTATCCTCTATCCTATCCTATTCTCTATCCTATCCTATCCTCTATCCTATCCTATCCCCTATCCTATCCTATCCTCTATCCTATCCTCTATCCTATCCTATCCTCTATCCTCTATCCTCTATCCTATCCTATCCTCTATCCTATCCTATCTTCTATCCTATCCAATATCATATCCATCCTCTAACCCATCCTATACTCAATCCTATCCTATACTGTATTATATCCTATCCTCTTTCCTATCCTCTATCATATCGTATCCTCTATCCTATCCTATCCTCTACACTATAATATCCTCTATCCTATCCCATTCTCTATCCTATCCTATCCTCTATCCTATCCTATCCTGTATCCTATCCCAATTCTACCAAACCCTCTATCATATCCAATCCTCTATCCTGTCCTATCCTCTATCCTACCCTATCCTCTATCCTATCCTATCCTCTATCCTATCCTATCCTCTATCCTATCCTATCCTCTATCGTATCCTATCCTCTATCCTATCCTATCCTCTATCCTATCCTATCCTCTATCCTATCCTATCCTCTATCCTATCCAATACCCTATCCTATCCTCTATCCCATCCTATACTCAATCCTATCCTATACTGTATTATATCCTATACTCTTTCCTATCCTCTATCATATCGTATCCTCTATCCTATCCTATCCTCTACCCTATAATATCCTCTATCCTATCCTCTTCTCTATCCAATCCTATCCTGTATCCTATCCAAATTCTACCCTACCCTCTATCCTATCCTATCCTCTATGCTATCCTCTATCCTATCCTCTATCCTCTATCCTATCCTATCCTCTATCCTATCCCATCCTCTATCCTATCATATCCTATACTATATCCTATACTATCCTCTATCCTATCCTATTCTGCATCCTATCCAATCCACTATGCTATCCTATCCTCTATCCTATCGTATCCTCTATCCTATCCCATCCTCTATCCTATCATATCCTCTATCCTATCCTCTATCCTATCCTATCCTCAATCCTATCCCATCTTCAGTCCTATCCTATCCTCTATCCTATCCTATCCTCTATCCTATCCTCTATCCTATCCTATCCTCTATCCTATCCAATTCTCTATCCTACCCGATCCTCGATCCTATCCTATCCTCTATAATATCGTATTCTCTATCATATCCTATCCTCTTCCCTATAATATCCTCTATCCTATCCAACCCTCTATCCTATCCTCTATCCTTTCCTCTATCCTATCCTATCCTCTATCGTCTCCTGTCCTCTATCCTATCCAATCATCTATCCTATCCTCTATCGTCTCCTGTCCTCTATCCTAACCAATCACCTATCCTATCCTCTATCGTCTCCTATCCTCTATCCTATCCAATCCCCTATCCTATCCACTATTGTCTCCTATCCTCTATCCTATTCAATCCCCTATCCTAACCAATCCCCTATCCTATCCTCTATCCTATCCTATTATATCCTATCCTGAATCCTATCCTGTCCTCTATCCTATCCTATCCTGTATAATATCGTATCCTCTATCATATCCTATCCTCTTGCCTATAATATCATCTACCCTGTCCTGTTCTCTATCCTATCCTATCCTCTACCGTATCCTATCCTCTATCGTCTCCTATCCTCTATATTATCCAATCCCCTATCCTATACTCTATCCTATCCTATCCTCTATCCTATCGTATCCTCTATAATATCGTATCCTCTATCATATTCTATCCTCTATCATATAATATCATCTATCCTATTATATTCTCTATCCTATCCTATCCTCTATCGTCTGCTCTATCCTATCCAATCCACTATCCTATCCTGTCCTCAATCCTCTAATATCATCTTTCCTATTCTATTCTCTATCCCGTATCGTATCCTATCCTCTATCCTATTCAATCCTATATCCTATCCTCTATCCTATCCTATCCTCCACCGTATCCTATCCTCAACCCTATCCTATCATCAATCCTATCCTATACTCTATCCTATCCTATCCTCTATACTATCCTATCCTGTATCATATCCTATCCGCTATCGTCTCCTGTGTTCTATTCTATCCAATCCCCTATCCTATCATCTATCCTATCCTATCCGATCCTCTATCCTATCCTATCCTCAATCGTCTCCTGTCCTCGATCCTATCTAATCCCCTATCCTATCCCCTATCCTATCCTATCCGATCCTCTATCCTATCCTATTCGATCCTCTACGCTATCCTATCCGATCCTCTATCCTATACTATCCTCTATAACATCGTATCCTCTATCATATCCTCTCCTCTTTCCTATATTATCATCTATACTGTCCAATTCCCTATCGTATCCTCTATCCTATCCTATGCTCTATCCTATCCTATCCTCTATCCTATCCTCTATCCTATCCTCTATCCTATCCTCTATCCTATCCTATCCGATCCTCTATCCTATCCTATCCTGTATAATATCGTAGCCTCTATCAAATCCTACCCTCTTGCCTTTAATATCATCTATCCTATAATATTCTCTATCCTATCCTATCTTCTACCGTATCCTAACCTCTATCGTCTCCTATCCTGTATCCTATCCAATACCCTATCCTATCCTATCCTCAATCCTATAATATCATCTTTCCTATTCTATTCTCTATCCTATCCTATCCTATCCCGTATCGTGTCCTATCCTCCATCCTATCCTCTATCCTATCCTCTATCCTATCCTATCCTCTATAATATCGGATCCTCTATCCTATCCTGTGATCTATCCTATAATATCATCTACCCTAACCTATTCTGTATCCTATCCTGTACTATCCTCTATCCTATCCTATCCTGAATCCTATCCTGTCCTCTATCCTATCCTATCCTCTATCCTATCCAATACCCTATCCTATCCTCTATCCCATCCTATACTCAATCCTATCCTATACTGTATTATATCCTATACTCTTTCCTATCCTCTATCATATCGTATCCTCTATCCTATCCTATCCTCTACCCTATAATATCCTCTATCCTATCCTCTTCTCTATCCAATCCTATCCTGTATCCTATCCAAATTCTACCCTACCCTCTATCCTATCCTATCCTCTATGCTATCCTCTATCCTATCCTCTATCCTCTATCCTATCCTATCCTCTATCCTATCCCATCCTCTATCCTATCATATCCTATACTCTATCCTATACTATCCTCTATCCTATCCTATCCTGCATCCTATCCAATCCACTATGCTATCCTATCCTCTATCCTATCGTATCCTCTATTCTATCCCATCCTCTATCCTATCATATCCTCTATCCTATCCTCTATCGTATCCTATCCTCAATCCTATCCCATCTTCAGTCCTATCCTATCCTCTATCCTATTCTATCCTCTATCCTATCCTATCCTCTATCCTATTCTATCCTCTATCCTATCCTCTATCCTATCCTATTCTCTATCCTATCCTATCCTATCCTCTATCCTATCCTATCCTCTATCCTATCCTATCCTCTATCCTATCCTCTATCCTATCCTATCCTCTATCCTATCCTACCCTCTATCCTATCCTATCCTCTATCCTATCCTCTATCCTATCCTATCCTCTATCCTATCATCTACCCTATCCCCTATCCTATCCTATCCTCTATCGAACCGTGTCCTATATCCTATACAATCCTCTATCCTATCCTCAATCCTATGCTGTCCTCTATCCTATCCTATCCTCTATCCTCTTCTCTATCCTATCCTATCCTCTATCGTATCCTATCCTCTATCCTATCCAATCCAATATCCTATCCTCTATTCTATCCAATCCTTTAACCTATCCACTATCCTATCCTATCCTCAATCCTATAATATTATCTTTCCTATTCTATTCTCTATCCTATCCTATCCTACCCCGTATCGTATCCTATCCTCTATCCTATCCAATCAACTATCCTATCATCTATCCTATCCTATCCGATCCTCTATCCTATCCTATCCTCTATCCTATCCTATCCTCTATAATATCGTATTCTCTATCATATCCTATCCTCTTCCCTATAATATCCTCTATCCTATCCAACCCTCTATCCTATCCTCTATCCTTTCCTCTATGCTATCCTATCCTCTATCCTCTCCTATCCTATATCCTATCCTCTATCCTATCCTATCCTCTATCCTATCCAATCCTCTGTCCTATCCGATCCTCGATCCTATCCTATCCTCTATAATATCGTATTCTCTATCATATCCTATCCTCTTCCCTATAATATCCTCTATCCTATCCAATCCTCTATCCTATCCTCTATCCTTTCCTCTATCCTATCCTATCCTCTATCGTCTCCTGTCCTCTATCCTATCCAATCATCTATCCTATCCTCTATCGTCTCCTATCCTCTATCCTATCCTATCCTCTATCGTCTCCTGTCCTCTATCCTATCCAATACCCTATCTTATCCTCTATCGTCTACTGTCCTATATCCTATCCTATCCGATCCTCTATCCTATCCTATCCTCTATAATATCCTATCCTCTATCCTATCCTATCCTCTATCCTATCGTAACCTCTATCATATAATATCATCTATCCTATCCTATCCTCTATCCTATCCTATCCTCTATCCTATCCTATCCTCTATCCTATCCTATCCTCTATCCTATCCTATCCTCTATCCTATCCTATCCTCTATCCTATCCTATCCTCTATCCTATCCTATCCTCTATCCTATCCTATCCTCTATCCTATCCTACCCTCTATCCTATCCTATCCTCTATCCTATCCTCTATCCTATCCTATCCTCTATCCTATCCTATCCTCTATCCTATCCTCTCCTCTATCCTATCCTCTCTTCTATCCTATCCTATCCTATCCTCTATCCTATCCTATCCTCTATCCTATCCTATCCTCTATTCTATCCTATCCTCTATCCTATCCTATCCTCTATCCTATCCTATCCTCTATCCTATCCTATCATCCATCCTATCCTATCCTCTATCCTATCCTATCCTCTATCCTATCCTATCCTCTATCGTCTCCTGTCCTCTATCCTATCCAATTCCCTATCCTATCCACTATCGTCTCCTATCCTCTATCCTATTCAATCCCCTATCCTAACCAATCCCCTATCCTATCCTCTATCCTATCCTATCCTCTATCCTATCCTATCCTCTATCCTATCCTACCCTCTATCCTATCCTATCCTCTATCCTATCCTCTATCCTATCCTATCCTCTATCCTATCCTATCCCCTATCCTATCCTATCCTGTATCCTATCCTCTATCCTATCCTATCCTCTATCCTATCCTATCCTCTATCCTATCCTATCCTCTATCCTATCCTATCCTCTATCCTATCCTCTATCCTATCCTATTCTCTATCCTATCCTATCCTCTATCCTATCCTATCCCCTATCCTATCCTATCCTCTATCCTATCCTCTATCCTATCCTATCCTCTATCCTCTATCCTCTATCCTCTATCCTATCCTATCCTCTATCCTATCCTATCTTCTATCCTATCCAATCCCATATCCATCCTCTAACCCATCCTATACTCAATCCTATCCTATACTGTATTATATCCTATCCTCTTTCCTATCGTCTATCATATCGTATCCTCTATCCTATCCTATCCTCTACACTATAATATCCTCTATCCTATCCCATTCTCTATCCTATCCTATCCTCTATCCTATCCTATCCTGTATCCTATCCCAACTCTACCAAACCCTCTATCCTATCCAATCCTCTATCCTGTCCTATCCTCTATCCTACCCTATCCTCTATCCTATCCTATCCTCTATCCTATCCTATCCTCTATCCTATCCTATCCTCTATCGTATCCTATCCTCTATCCTATCCTATCCTCTATCCTATCCTATCCTCTATCCTATCCAATACCCTATCCTATCCTCTATCCCATCCTATACTCAATCCTATCCTATACTGTATTATATCCTATACTCTTTCCTATCCTCTATCATATCGTATCCTCTATCCTATCCTATCCTCTACCCTATAATATCCTCTATCCTATCCTCTTCTCTATCCAATCCTATCCTGTATCCTATCCAAATTCTACCCTACCCTCTATCCTATCCTATCCTCTATGCTATCCTCTATCCTATCCTCTATCCTCTATCCTATCCTATCCTCTATCCTATCCCATCCTCTATCCTATCATATCCTATACTCTATCCTATACTATCCTCTATCCTATCCTATCCTGCATCCTATCCAATCCACTATGCTATCCTATCCTCTATCCTATCGTATCCTCTATCCTATCCCATCCTCTATCCTATCATATCCTCTATCCTATCCTCTATCCTATCCTATCCTCAATCCTATCCCATCTTCAGTCCTATCCTATCCTCTATCCTATCCTATCCTCTATCCTATCCTCTATCCTATCCTATCCTCTATCCTATCCAATTCTCTATCCTACCCGATCCTCGATCCTATCCTATCCTCTATAATATCGTATTCTCTATCATATCCTATCCTCTTCCCTATAATATCCTCTATCCTATCCAACCCTCTATCCTATCCTCTATCCTTTCCTCTATCCTATCCTATACTCTATCGTCTCCTGTCCTCTATCCTATCCAATCATCTATCCTATCCTCTATCGTCTCCTGTCCTCTATCCTAACCAATCACCTATCCTATCCTCTATCGTCTCCTATCCTCTATCCTATCCAATCCCCTATCCTATCCACTATTGTCTCCTATCCTCTATCCTATTCAATCCCCTATCCTAACCAATCCCCTATCCTATCCTCTATCCTATCCTATTATATCCTATCCTGAATCCTATCCTGTCCTCTATCCTATCCTATCCTGTATAATATCGTATCCTCTATCATATCCTATCCTCTTGCCTATAATATCATCTACCCTGTCCTGTTCTCTATCCTATCCTATCCTCTACCGTATCCTATCCTCTATCGTCTCCTATCCTCTATATTATCCAATCCCCTATCCTATACTCTATCCTATCCTATCCTCTATCCTATCGTATCCTCTATAATATCGTATCCTCTATCATATTCTATCCTCTATCCTATAATATTCTCTATCCTATCCTATCCTCTACCGTATCCTAACCTCTATCGTCTCCTATCCTGTATCCTATCCAATACCCTATCCTATCCTATCCTCAATCCTATAATATCATCTTTCCTATTCTATTCTCTATCCTATCCTATCCTATCCCGTATCGTGTCCTATCCTCCATCCTATCCTCTATCCTATCCTCTATCCTATCCTATCCTCTATAATATCGGATCCTCTATCCTATCCTGTAATCTATCCTATAATATCATCTACCCTAACCTATTCTGTATCCTATCCTGTACTATCCTCTATCCTATCCTATCCTGAATCCTATCCTGTCCTCTATCCTATCCTATCCTCTATCCTATCCAATACCCTATCCTATCCTCTATCCCATCCTATACTCAATCCTATCCTATACTGTATTATATCCTATACTCTTTCCTATCCTCTATCATATCGTATCCTCTATCCTATCCTATCCTCTACCCTATAATATCCTCTATCCTATCCTCTTCTCTATCCAATCCTATCCTGTATCCTATCCAAATTCTACCCTACCCTCTATCCTATCCTATCCTCTATGCTATCCTCTATCCTATCCTCTATCCTCTATCCTATCCTATCCTCTATCCTATCCCATCCTCTATCCTATCATATCCTATACTCTATCCTATACTATCCTCTATCCTATCCTATCCTGCATCCTATCCAATCCACTATGCTATCCTATCCTCTATCCTATCGTATCCTCTATCCTATCCCATCCTCTATCCTAACATATCCTCTATCCTATCCTCTATCGTATCCTATCCTCAATCCTATCCCATCTTCAGTCCTATCCTATCCTCTATCCTATCCTATCCTCTATCCTATCCTATCCTCTATCCTATTCTATCCTCTATCCTATCCTCTATCCTATCCTATTCTCTATCCTATCCTATCCTATCCTCTATCCTATCCTATCCTCTATCCTATCCTATCCTCTATCCTATCCTATCCTCTATCCTATCCTATCCTCTATCCTATCCTACCCTCTATCCTATCCTATCCTCTATCCTATCCTATCCTCTATCCTATCCTCTACCCTATCCCCTATCCTATCCTATCCTCTATCGAACCGTGTCCTATATCCTATACAATCCTCTATCCTATCCTCAATCCTATGCTGTCCTCTATCCTATCCTATCCTCTATCCTCTTCTCTATCCTATCCTATCCTCTATCGTATTCTATCCTCTATCCTATCCAATCCAATATCCTATCCTCTATTCTATCCAATCCTTTAACCTATCCACTATCCTATCCTATCCTCAATCCTATAATATTATCTTTCCTATTCTATTCTCTATCCTATCCTATCCTACCCCGTATCGTATCCTATCCTCTATCCTATCCAATCAACTATCCTATCATCTATCCTATCCTATCCGATCCTCTATCCTATCCTATCCTCTATCCTATCCTATCCTCTATAATATCGTATTCTCTATCATATCCTATCCTCTTCCCTATAATATCCTCTATCCTATCCAACCCTCTATCCTATCCTCTATCCTTTCCTCTATGCTATCCTATCCTCTATCCTATCCTATCCTATATCCTATCCTCTATCCTATCCTATCCTCTATCCTATCCAATCCTCTGTCCTATCCGATCCTCGATCCTATCCTATCCTCTATAATATCGTATTCTCTATCATATCCTATCCTCTTCCCTATAATATTCTCTATCCTATCCAATCCTCTATCCTATCCTCTATCCTTTCCTCTATCCTATCCTATCCTCTATCGTCTCCTGTCCTCTATCCTATCCAATCATCTATCCTATCCTCTATCGTCTCCTATCCTCTATCCTATCCTATCCTCTATCGTCTCCTGTCCTCTATCCTATCCAATACCCTATCTTATCCTCTATCGTCCACTGTCCTATATCCTATCCTATCCGATCCTCTATCCTATCCTATCCTCTATAATATCCTATCCTCTATCCTATCCTATCCTCTATCCTATCGTAACCTCTATAATATCGTAGCCTCTATCATATAATATCATCTATCCTATCCTATCCTCTATCCTATCCTATCCTCTATCCTATCCTATCTTCTATCCTATCCTATCCTCTATCCTATCCTATCCTCTATCCTATCCTATCCTCTATTCTATCCTATCCTCTATCCTATCCTATCCTCTATCCTATCCTACCCTCTATCCTATCCTATCCTCTATCCTATCCTCTATCCTATCCTATCCTCTATCCTATCCTATCCTCTATCCTATCCTCTCCTCTATCCTATCCTCTCTTCTATCCTATCCTATCCTATCCTCTATCCTATCCTATCCTCTATCCTATCCTATCCTCTATTCTATCCTATCCTCTATCCTATCCTATCCTCTATCCTATCCTATCCTCTATCCTATCCTATCATCCATCCTATCCTATCCTCTATCCTATCCTATCCTCTATCCTATCCTATCCTCTATCGTCTCCTGTCCTCTATCCTATCCAATCCACTATCCTATCCACTATCGTCTCCTATCCTCTATCCTATTCAATCCCCTATCCTAACCAATCCCCTATCCTATCCTCTATCCTATCCTATCCTCTATCCTATCCTATCCTCTATCCTATCATATCCTCTATCCTATCCTATCCTCTATCCTATCCTCTATCCTATCCTCTATCCTATCCTATTCTCTATCCTATCCTATCCTCTATCCTATCCTATCCCCTATCCTATCCTATCCTGTATCCTATCCTCTATCCTATCCTATCCTCTATCCTATCCTATCCTCTATCCTATCCTATCCTCTATCCTATCCTATCCTCTATCCTATCCTATCCTCTATCCTATCCTATCCTCTATCCTATCCTATCCTCTATCCTATCCTATCCTCTATCCTATCCTATCCTCTATCCTATCCTATCCTCTATCCTATCCTATCCTCTATCCTATCCTATCCTCTATCCTATCCTATCCTCTATCCTATCCTATCCTCTATCCTATCCTATCCTCTATCCTATCCTGTCCTCTATCCTATCCTATCCTCTATCCTATCCTATCCTCTATCCTATCCTATCCTCTATCCTATCCTATCTTCTATCCTATCCAATCCCATATCCATCCTCTAACCCATCCTATACTCAAACCTATCCTATACTGTATTATATCCTATCCTCTTTCCTATCGTCTATCATATCGTATCCTCTATCCTATCCTATCCTCTACACTATAATATCCTCTATCCTATCCCATTCTCTATCCTATCCTATCCTCTATCATATCCTATCCTGTATCCTATCCCAACTCTACCAAACCCTCTATCCTATCCAATCCTCTATCCTGTCCTATCCTCTATCCTACCCTATCCTCTATCCTATCCTATCCTCTATCCTATCCTATCCTCTATCCTATCCTATCCTCTATCGTATCCTATCCTCTATCCTATCCTATCCTCTATCCTATCCTATCCTCTATCCTATCCAATACCCTATCCTATCCTCTATCCCATCCTATACTCAATCCTATCCTATACTGTATTATATCCTATACTCTTTCCTATCCTCTATCATATCGTATCCTCTATCCTATCCTATCCTCTACCCTATAATATCCTCTATCCTATCCTCTTCTCTATCCAATCCTATCCTGTATCCTATCCAAATTCTACCCTACCCTCTATCCTATCCTATCCTCTATGCTATCCTCTATCCTATCCTCTATCCTCTATCCTATCCTATCCTCTATCCTATCCCATCCTCTATCCTATCATATCCTATACTCTATCCTATACTATCCTCTATCCTATCCTATCCTGCATCCTATCCAATCCACTATGCTATCCTATCCTCTATCCTATCGTATCCTCTATCCTATCCCATCCTCTATCCTATCATATCCTCTATCCTATCCTCTATCCTATCCTATCCTCAATCCTATCCCATCTTCAGTCCTATCCTATCCTCTATCCTATCCTATCCTCTATCCTATCCTCTATCCTATCCTATCCTCTATCCTATCCAATTCTCTATCCTACCCGATCCTCGATCCTATCCTATCCTCTATAATATCGTATTCTCTATCATATCCTATCCTCTTCCCTATAATATCCTCTATCCTATCCAACCCTCTATCCTATCCTCTATCCTTTCCTCTATCCTATCCTATCCTCTATCGTCTCCTGTCCTCTATCCTATCCAATCATCTATCCTATCCTCTATCGTCTCCTGTCCTCTATCCTAACCAATCACCTATCCTATCCTCTATCGTCTCCTATCCTCTATCCTATCCAATCCCCTATCCTATCCACTATTGTCTCCTATCCTCTATCCTATTCAATCCCCTATCCTAACCAATCCCCTATCCTATCCTCTATCCTATCCTATTATATCCTATCCTGAATCCTATCCTGTCCTCTATCCTATCCTATCCTGTATAATATCGTATCCTCTATCATATCCTATCCTCTTGCCTATAATATCATCTACCATGTCCTGTTCTCTATCCTATCCTATCCTCTACCCTATCCTATCCTCTATCGTCTCCTATCCTCTATATTATCCAATCCCCTATCCTATACTCTATCCTATCCTATCCTCTATCCTATCGTATCCTCTATAATATCGTATCCTCTATCATATTCTATCCTCTATCCTATAATATTCTCTATCCTATCCTATCCTCTACCGTATCCTAACCTCTATCGTCTCCTATCCTGTATCCTATCCAATACCCTATCCTATCCTATCCTCAATCCTATAATATCATCTTTCCTATTCTATTCTCTATCCTATCCTATCCTATCCCGTATCGTGTCCTATCCTCCATCCTATCCTCTATCCTATCCTCTATCCTATCCTATCCTCTATAATATCGGATCCTCTATCCTATCCTGTGATCTATCCTATAATATCATCTACCCTAACCTATTCTGTATCCTATCCTGTACTATCCTCTATCCTATCCTATCCTGAATCCTATCCTGTCCTCTATCCTATCATATCCTCTATCCTATCCAATACCCTATCCTATCCTCTATCCCATCCTATACTCAATCCTATCCTATACTGTATTATATCCTATACTCTTTCCTATCCTCTATCATATCGTATCCTCTATCCTATCCTATCCTCTACCCTATAATATCCTCTATCCTATCCTCTTCTCTATCCAATCCTATCCTGTATCCTATCCAAATTCTACCCTACCCTCTATCCTATCCTATCCTCTATGCTATCCTCTATCCTATCCTCTATCCTCTATCCTATCCTATCCTCTATCCTATCCCATCCTCTATCCTATCATATCCTATACTCTATCCTATACTATCCTCTATCCTATCCTATCCTGCATCCTATCCAATCCACTATGCTATCCTATCCTCTATCCTATCGTATCCTCTATCCTATCCCATCCTCTATCCTAACATATCCTCTATCCTATCCTCTATCGTATCCTATCCTCAATCCTATCCCATCTTCAGTCCTATCCTATCCTCTATCCTATCCTATCCTCTATCCTATCCTATCCTCTATCCTATTCTATCCTCTATCCTATCCTCTATCCTATCCTATTCTCTATCCTATCCTATCCTATCCTCTATCCTATCCTATCCTCTATCCTATCCTATCCTCTATCCTATCCTATCCTCTATCCTATCCTATCCTCTATCCTATCCTACCCTCTATCCTATCCTATCCTCTATCCTATCCTATCCTCTATCCTATCCTCTACCCTATCCCCTATCCTATCCTATCCTCTATCGAACCGTGTCCTATATCCTATACAATCCTCTATCCTATCCTCAATCCTATGCTGTCCTCTATCCTATCCTATCCTCTATCCTCTTCTCTATCCTATCCTATCCTCTATCGTATCCTATCCTCTATCCTATCCAATCCAATATCCTATCCTCTATTCTATCCAATCCTTTAACCTATCCACTATCCTATCCTATCCTCAATCCTATAATATTATCTTTCCTATTCTATTCTCTATCCTATCCTATCCTACCCCGTATCGTATCCTATCCTCTATCCTATCCAATCAACTATCCTATCATCTATCCTATCCTATCCGATCCTCTATCCTATCCTATCCTCTATCCTATCCTATCCTCTATAATATCGTATTCTCTATCATATCCTATCCTCTTCCCTATAATATCCTCTATCCTATCCAACCCTCTATCCTATCCTCTATCCTTTCCTCTATGCTATCCTATCCTCTATCCTATCCTATCCTATATCCTATCCTCTATCCTATCCTATCCTCTATCCTATCCAATCCTCTGTCCTATCCGATCCTCGATCCTATCCTATCCTCTATAATATCGTATTCTCTATCATATCCTATCCTCTTCCCTATAATATTCTCTATCCTATCCAATCCTCTATCCTATCCTCTATCCTTTCCTCTATCCTATCCTATCCTCTATCGTCTCCTGTCCTCTATCCTATCCAATCATCTATCCTATCCTCTATCGTCTCCTATCCTCTATCCTATCCTATCCTCTATCGTCTCCTGTCCTCTATCCTATCCAATACCCTATCTTATCCTCTATCGTCCACTGTCCTATATCCTATCCTATCCGATCCTCTATCCTATCCTATCCTCTATAATATCCTATCCTCTATCCTATCCTATCCTCTATCCTATCGTAACCTCTATAATATCGTAGCCTCTATCATATAATATCATCTATCCTATCCTATCCTCTATCCTATCCTATCCTCTATCCTATCCTATCTTCTATCCTATCCTATCCTCTATCCTATAATATCATCTTTCCTATTCTATTCTCTATCCTATCCTATCCTATCCCGTATCGTGTCCTATCCTCCATCCTATCCTCTATCCTATCCTCTATCCTATCCTATCCTCTATAATATCGGATCCTCTATCCTATCCTGTGATCTATCCTATAATATCATCTACCCTAACCTATTCTGTATCCTATCCTGTACTATCCTCTATCCTATCCTATCCTGAATCCTATCCTGTCCTCTATCCTATCCTATCCTCTATCCTATCCAATACCCTATCCTATCCTCTATCCCATCCTATACTCAATCCTATCCTATACTGTATTATATCCTATACTCTTTCCTATCCTCTATCATATCGTATCCTCTATCCTATCCTATCCTCTACCCTATAATATCCTCTATCCTATCCTCTTCTCTATCCAATCCTATCCTGTATCCTATCCAAATTCTACCCTACCCTCTATCCTATCCTATCCTCTATGCTATCCTCTATCCTATCCTCTATCCTCTATCCTATCCTATCCTCTATCCTATCCCATCCTCTATCCTATCATATCCTATACTCTATCCTATACTATCCTCTATCCTATCCTATCCTGCATCCTATCCAATCCACTATGCTATCCTATCCTCTATCCTATCGTATCCTCTATCCTATCCCATCCTCTATCCTAACATATCCTCTATCCTATCCTCTATCGTATCCTATCCTCAATCCTATCCCATCTTCAGTCCTATCCTATCCTCTATCCTATCCTATCCTCTATCCTATCCTATCCTCTATCCTATTCTATCCTCTATCCTATCCTCTATCCTATCCTATTCTCTATCCTATCCTATCCTATCCTCTATCCTATCCTATCCTCTATCCTATCCTATCCTCTATCCTATCCTATCCTCTATCCTATCCTATCCTCTATCCTATCCTACCCTCTATCCTATCCTATCCTCTATCCTATCCTATCCTCTATCCTATCCTCTACCCTATCCCCTATCCTATCCTATCCTCTATCGAACCGTGTCCTATATCCTATACAATCCTCTATCCTATCCTCAATCCTATGCTGTCCTCTATCCTATCCTATCCTCTATCCTCTTCTCTATCCTATCCTATCCTCTATCGTATCCTATCCTCTATCCTATCCAATCCAATATCCTATCCTCTATTCTATCCAATCCTTTAACCTATCCACTATCCTATCCTATCCTCAATCCTATAATATTATCTTTCCTATTCTATTCTCTATCCTATCCTATCCTACCCCGTATCGTATCCTATCCTCTATCCTATCCAATCAACTATCCTATCATCTATCCTATCCTATCCGATCCTCTATCCTATCCTATCCTCTATCCTATCCTATCCTCTATAATATCGTATTCTCTATCATATCCTATCCTCTTCCCTATAATATCCTCTATCCTATCCAACCCTCTATCCTATCCTCTATCCTTTCCTCTATGCTATCCTATCCTCTATCCTATCCTATCCTATATCCTATCCTCTATCCTATCCTATCCTCTATCCTATCCAATCCTCTGTCCTATCCGATCCTCGATCCTATCCTATCCTCTATAATATCGTATTCTCTATCATATCCTATCCTCTTCCCTATAATATTCTCTATCCTATCCAATCCTCTATCCTATCCTCTATCCTTTCCTCTATCCTATCCTATCCTCTATCGTCTCCTGTCCTCTATCCTATCCAATCATCTATCCTATCCTCTATCGTCTCCTATCCTCTATCCTATCCTATCCTCTATCGTCTCCTGTCCTCTATCCTATCCAATACCCTATCTTATCCTCTATCGTCCACTGTCCTATATCCTATCCTATCCGATCCTCTATCCTATCCTATCCTCTATAATATCCTATCCTCTATCCTATCCTATCCTCTATCCTATCGTAACCTCTATAATATCGTAGCCTCTATCATATAATATCATCTATCCTATCCTATCCTCTATCCTATCCTATCCTCTATCCTATCCTATCTTCTATCCTATCCTATCCTCTATCCTATCCTATCCTCTATCCTATCCTATCCTCTATTCTATCCTATCCTCTATCCTATCCTATCCTCTATCCTATCCTACCCTCTATCCTATCCTATCCTCTATCCTATCCTATCCTCTATCCTATCCTCTCCTCTATCCTATCCTCTCTTCTATCCTATCCTATCCTATCCTCTATCCTATCCTATCCTCTATCCTATCCTATCCTCTATTCTATCCTATCCTCTATCCTATCCTATCCTCTATCCTATCCTATCCTCTATCCTATCCTATCATCCATCCTATCCTATCCTCTATCCTATCCTATCCTCTATCCTATCCTATCCTCTATCGTCTCCTGTCCTCTATCCTATCCAATCCACTATCCTATCCACTATCGTCTCCTATCCTCTATCCTATTCAATCCCCTATCCTAACCAATCCCCTATCCTATCCTCTATCCTATCCTATCCTCTATCCTATCCTATCCTCTATCCTATCATATCCTCTATCCTATCCTATCCTCTATCCTATCCTCTATCCTATCCTCTATCCTATCCTATTCTCTATCCTATCCTATCCTCTATCCTATCCTACCCCCTATCCTATCCTATCCTGTATCCTATCCTCTATCCTATCCTATCCTCTATCCTATCCTATCCTCTATCCTATCCTATCCTCTATCCTATCCTATCCTCTATCCTATCCTATCCTCTATCCTATCCTATCCTCTATCCTATCCTATCCTCTATCCTATCCTATCCTCTATCCTATCCTATCCTCTATCCTATCCTATCCTCTATCCTATCCTATCCTCTATCCTATCCTATCCTCTATCCTATCCTATCCTCTATCCTATCCTATCCTCTATCCTATCCTATCCTCTATCCTATCCTATCCTCTATCCTATCCTATCCTCTATCCTATCCTATCCTCTATCCTATCCTATCCTCTATCCTATCCTATCCTCTATCCTATCCTATCCTCTATCCTATCCTATCCTCTATCCTATCCTATCCTCTATCCTATCCTATCCTCTATCCTATCCTATCCTCTATCCTATCCTATCCTCTATCCTATCCTATCCTCTATCCTATCCTATCCTCTATCCTATCCTATCCTCTATCCTATCCTCTATCCTACCCTATTCTCTATCCTATCCTATCCTCTATCCTATCCTATCCCCTATCCTATCCTATCCTCTATCCTATCCTCTATCCTATCCTATCCTCTATCCTCTATCCTCTATCCTATCCTATCCTCTATCCTATCCTATCTTCTATCCTATCCAATCCCATATCCATCCTCTAACCCATCCTATACTCAATCCTATCCTATACTGTATTATATCCTATCCTCTTTCCTATCCTCTATCATATCGTATCCTCTATCCTATCCTATCCTCTACACTATAATATCCTCTATCCTATCCCATTCTCTATCCTATCCTATCCTCTATCCTATCCTATCCTGTATCCTATCCCAATTCTACCAAACCCTCTATCCTATCCAATCCTCTATCCTGTCCTATCCTCTATCCTACCCTATCCTCTATCCTATCCTATCCTCTATCCTATCCTATCCTCTATCCTATCCTATCCTCTATCGTATCCTATCCTCTATCCTATCCTTTCCTCTATCCTATCCTATCCTCTATCCTATCCAATACCCTATCCTATCCTCTATCCCATCCTATACTCAATCCTATCCTATACTGTATTATATCCTATACTCTTTCCTATCCTCTATCATATCGTATCCTCTATCCTATCCTATCCTCTACCCTATAATATCCTCTATCCTATCCTCTTCTCTATCCAATCCTATCCTGTATCCTATCCAAATTCTACCCTACCCTCTATCCTATCCTATCCTCTATGCTATCCTCTATCCTATCCTCTATCCTCTATCCTATCCTATCCTCTATCCTATCCCATCCTCTATCCTATCATATCCTATACTCTATCCTATCCCATCCTCTATCCTATCATATCCTCTATCCTATCCTCTATCCTATCCTATCCTCAATCCTATCCCATCTTCAGTCCTATCCTATCCTCTATCCTATCCTATCCTCTATCCTATCCTCTATCCTATCCTATCCTCTATCCTAACCAATCACCTATCCTATCCTCTATCGTCTCCTATCCTCTATCCTATCCAATCCCCTATCCTATCCACTATTGTCTCCTATCCTCTATCCTATTCAATCCCCTATCCTAACCAATCCCCTATCCTATCCTCTATCCTATCCTATTATATCCTATCCTGAATCCTATCCTATCCTCTATCCTATCCTATCCCCTATCCTATCCTATCCTCTATCCTATCCTCTATCCTATCCTATCCTCTATCCTCTATCCTCTATCCTATCCTATCCTCTATCCTATCCTATCTTCTATCCTATCCAATCCCATATCCATCCTCTAACCCATCCTATACTCAATCCTATCCTATACTGTATTATATCCTATCCTCTTTCCTATCCTCTATCATATCGTATCCTCTATCCTATCCTATCCTCTACACTATAATATCCTCTATCCTATCCCATTCTCTATCCTATCCTATCCTCTATCCTATCCTATCCTGTATCCTATCCCAATTCTACCAAACCCTCTATCCTATCCAATCCTCTATCCTGTCCTATCCTCTATCCTACCCTATCCTCTATCCTATCCTATCCTCTATCCTATCCTATCCTCTATCCTATCCTATCCTCTATCGTATCCTATCCTCTATCCTATCCTTTCCTCTATCCTATCCTATCCTCTATCCTATCCAATACCCTATCCTATCCTCTATCCCATCCTATACTCAATCCTATCCTATACTGTATTATATCCTATACTCTTTCCTATCCTCTATCATATCGTATCCTCTATCCTATCCTATCCTCTACCCTATAATATCCTCTATCCTATCCTCTTCTCTATCCAATCCTATCCTGTATCCTATCCAAATTCTACCCTACCCTCTATCCTATCCTATCCTCTATGCTATCCTCTATCCTATCCTCTATCCTCTATCCTATCCTATCCTCTATCCTATCCCATCCTCTATCCTATCATATCCTATACTCTATCCTATCCCATCCTCTATCCTATCATATCCTCTATCCTATCCTCTATCCTATCCTATCCTCAATCCTATCCCATCTTCAGTCCTATCCTATCCTCTATCCTATCCTATCCTCTATCCTATCCTCTATCCTATCCTATCCTCTATCCTAACCAATCACCTATCCTATCCTCTATCGTCTCCTATCCTCTATCCTATCCAATCCCCTATCCTATCCACTATTGTCTCCTATCCTCTATCCTATTCAATCCCCTATCCTAACCAATCCCCTATCCTATCCTCTATCCTATCCTATTATATCCTATCCTGAATCCTATCCTGTCCTCTATCCTATCCTATCCTGTATAATATCGTATCCTCTATCATATCCTATCCTCTTGCCTATAATATCATCTACCCTGTCCTGTTCTCTATCCTATCCTGTCCTCTACCGTATCCTATCCTCTATCGTCTCCTATCCTCTATATTATCCAATCCCCTATCCTATACTCTATCCTATCCTATCCTCTATCCTATCGTATCCTCTATAATATCGTATCCTCTATCATATTCTATCCTCTATCATATAATATCATCTATCCTATTATATTCTCTATCCTATCCTATCCTCTATCGTCTGCTCTATCCTATCCAATCCACTATCCTATCCTGTCCTCAATCCTCTAATATCATCTTTCCTATTCTATTCTCTATCCCGTATCGTATCCTATCCTCTATCCTATTCAATCCTATATCCTATCCTCTATCCTATCCTATCCTCCACCCTATCCTATCCTCAACCCTATCCTATCATCAATCCTATCCTATACTCTATCCTATCCTATCCTCTATACTATCCTATCCTGTATCATATCCTATCCGGTATCGTCTCCTGTGTTCTATTCTATCCAATCCCCTATCCTATCATCTACCCTATCCTATCCGATCCTCTATCCTATCCTATCCTCAATCGTCTCCTGTCCTCGATCCTATCTAATCCCCTATCCTATCCTCTATCCTATCCTATCCGATCCTCTATCCTATCCTATTCGATCCTCTACGCTATCCTATCCGATCCTCTATCCTATACTATCCTCTATAATATCGTATCCTCTATCATATCCTCTCCTCTTTCCTATATTATCATCTCTACTGTCGAATCCCCTATCGTATCCTCTATCCTATCCTATGCTCTATCCTATCCTATCCTCTATCCTATCCTCTATCCTATCCTCTATCCTATCCTCTATCCTATCCTATCCGATCCTCTATCCTATCCTATCCTGTAT
Organism: Halictus rubicundus; assembly: GCF_050948215.1. NCBI lineage: Eukaryota > Metazoa > Arthropoda > Insecta > Hymenoptera > Halictidae > Halictus > Halictus rubicundus. The sequence goes on along the minus strand of NW_027488851.1, from coordinate 158,529 downwards.
AATATCGTAGCCTCTATCATATCCTATCCTCTTGCCTTTAATATCATCTATCCTATAATATTCTCTATCCTATCCTATCCTCTACCGTATCCTAACCTCTATCGTCTCCTATCCTGTATTCTATCCAATACCCTATCCTATCCTATCCTCAATCCTATAATATCATCTTTCCTATTCTATTCTCTATCCTATCCTATCCTATCCCGTATCGTGTCCTATCCTCCATCCTATCCTCTATCCTATCCTCTATCCTATCCTATCCTCTATAATATCGGATCCTCTATCCTATCCTGTGATCTATCCTATAATATCATCTACCCTAACCTATTCTGTATCCTATCCTGTACTATCCTCTATCCTATCCTATCCTGAATCCTATCCTGTCCTCTATCCTATCCTGTCCTCTATCCTATCCTATCCTGTATAATATCGTATCCTCTATCCTATCCTGTCCACTATCCTATAATATCATCTATCCTAACCTCTATCGTATCCTATCCTCTATCCTATCCTATCCTATATCCTATCCTCTATCCTATCCTATCCTCTATCCTATCCAATCCTCTGTCCTATCCGATCCTCGATCCTATCCTATCCTCTATAATATCGTATTCTCTATCATATCCTATCCTCTTCCCTATAATATCCTCTATCCTATCCAATCCTCTATCCTATCCTCTATCCTTTCCTCTATCCTATCCTATCCTCTATCGTCTCCTGTCCTCTATCCTATCCAATCATCTATCCTATCCTCTATCGTCTCCTATCCTCTATCCTATCCTATCCTCTATCGTCTCCTGTCCTCTATCCTATCCAATACCCTATCTTATCCTCTATCGTCCACTGTCCTATATCCTATCCTATCCGATCCTCTATCCTATCCTATCCTCTATCCTATCGTAACCTCTATAATATCGTAGCATCTATCATATAATATCATCTATCCTATTACATTCTCTATCCTATCCTATCCTCTATCCTATCCTATCCTCTATCCTATCCTATCCTCTATCCTATCTTATCCTCTATCCTATCCTATCCTCTATCCTATCCTATAATCTATCCTATCCTATCCTCTATCGTCTCCTGTCCTCTATCCTATCCAATCCCCAATCCTAACCAATCCCCTATCCTATCCTCTATCCTATCCTATCCAGTCCGATCCTCTATTCTATCCTATCCTCTATAATATCGTATCCTCTATCATATCCTATACTGTTTCCTATAATATCCTCTACCCTCTTCTCTATCCTATCCTATATCCTATCCTCTATACTATCCTCTATCCTATCCTATCCTCTATCGTCTCCTGTCCTCTATCCTATCCAATCTCCTATCCTATCCACTATCGTCTCCTATCCACTATCCTATTCAATCCCCTATCCTAACCAATCCCCTATCCTATCCTCTATCCTATCCTATTATATCCTATCCTGAATCCTATCCTGTCCTCTATCCTATCCTATCCTCTATAATATCGTATCCTCTATCATATCCTATCCTCTTGCTTATAATATCATCTACCCTGTCCTGTTCTCTATCCTATCCTATCCTCTACCGTATCCTATCCTCTATCGTCTCTTATCCTCGATCCTATCCAATCCCCTATCCTATCCTCTATCCTATCCTATCCTCTAGCCTATCGTATCCTCTATAATATCGTATCCTCTATCATATTCTATCCTCTATCATATAATATCATCTATCCTATTATATGCTCTATCCTATCCTATCCTCTATCCTATCCTATCCTCTATCCTATCCTCTCCTCTATCCTATCCTCTCTTCTATCCTATCCTATCCTATCCTCTATCCTATCCTATCCTCTATCCTATCCTATCCTCTATTCTATCCTATCCTCTATCCTATCCTATCCTCTATCCTATCCTATCCTCTATCCTATCCTATCATCCATCCTAACCTATCCTCTATCCTATCCTATCCTCTATCCTATCCTATCCTCTATCCTATCCTATCCTCTATCCTATCCTATCCTCTATCCTATCCTATCCTCTATCCTATCCTATCCTCTATCCTATCCTATCCTCTATCCTATCCTATCCTCTATTATCTATCCTATCTATCTATCCCAATCCTATCCTATTCTCTCTCCAATCCTATACTCTATACTATCCTATCCTCTGTCATATCCCATCATCCATCTTATCCTATCCTCTATTCTATCCTATCCTCTATCCTATCCTATCCTCTATCCTATCCTATCCTCCATCCTATCCTATCCTCTATCCTATCCTAGCCTCTATCCTGTCCTATCCTCAATCCTATCCTATCCTCTTTCCTGTCCTATTCTCTATCCTATCCTATCCTCTATCCTATCCTGTCCTCTATCCTATCCTATCCTCTACCCTGTCCCCTATCCTATCCTATCCTCTATCGTACCGTGTCCTATATCCTATACAATCCTCTATCCTATCCTCAATCCTATGCTGTCCTCTATCCTATCCTATCCTCTATCCTCTTCTCTATCCTATCCTATCCTCTATCGTATCCTATCCTCTATCCTATCCAATCCAATATCCTATCCTCTATTCTATCCAATCCTTTAACCTATCCACTATCCTATCCTATCCTCAATCCTATAATATTATCTTTCCTATTCTATTCTCTATCCTATCCTATCCTACCCCGTATCGTATCCTATCCTCTATCCTATCCAATCAATTATCCTATCATCTATCCTATCCTATCCGATCCTCTATCCTATCCTATCCTCTATCCTATCATATCCTCTATCCTATCCTATCCTCTATCCTATCCTATCCTCTATCGTATCCTATCCTCTATCCTATCCAATCCTATATCCTATCCTCTATCCTATCCTATCCTCTATCCTATCCAATCCTCTATCCTATCCGATCCTCGATCCTATCCTATCCTCTATAATATCCTATTCTCTATCATATCCTATCCTCTTCCCTATAATATCCTCTATCCTATCCAACCCTCTATCCTATCCTCTATCCTTTCCTCTATGTTATCCTATCCTCTATCCTATCCTATCCTCTATCGTCTCCTGTCCTCTATCCTATCCAATCATCTATCCTATCCTCTATCGTCTCCTGTCCTCTATCCTAACCAATCCCCTATCCTATCCTCTATCGTCTCCTATCCTCTATCCTATCCAATCCCCAATCCTAACCAATCCCCTATCCTATCATCTATCCTATCCTATCGAGTCCGATCCTCTATTCTATCCTATCCTCAATAATATCGTATCCTCTATCATATCCTATACTGTTTCCTATAATATCCTCTATCCTCTTCTCTATCCTATCCCATATCCTATCCTCTATACTATCCTCTATCCTATCCTATCCTCTATCGTCTCCTGTCCTCTATCCTATCCAATCCCCTAACCTATCCACTATCGTCTCCTATCCTCTATCCTATTCAATCCCCTATCCTAACCAATCCCCTATCCTATCCTCTATCATATCCTATTATATCCTATCCTGAATCCTATCCTGTCCTCTATCCTATCCTATCCTGTATAATATCGTATCCTCTATCATATCCTATCCTCTATCATATCCTATCCTCTTGCCTATAATATCATCTACCCTGTCCTGTTCTCTATCCAATCCTATCCTCTACCGTATCCTATGCTCTATCGTCTCCTATCCTCTATATTATCCAATCCCCTATCCTATCCTCTATCCTATCCTATCCTCTATCCTATCGTATCCTCTATAATATCGTATCCTCTATCATATTCTATCCTCTATCATATAATATCATCTATCCTATTATATTCTCTATCCTATCCTATCCTCTATCGTCTGCTCTATCCTATCCAATCCACTATCCTATCCTGTCCTCAATCCTCTAATATCATCTTTCCTATTCTATTCTCTATCCCGTATCGTATCCTATCCTCTATCCTATTCAATCCTATATCCTATCCTCTATCCTATCCTATCCTCCACCCTATCCTATCCTCAACCCTATCCTATCATCAATCCTATCCTATACTCTATCCTATCCTATCCTCTATACTATCCTATCCTGTATCATATCCTATCCGCTATCGTCTCCTGTGTTCTATTCTATCCAATCCCCTATCCTATCATCTACCCTATCCTATCCGATCCTCTATCCTATCCTATCCTCAATCGTCTCCTGTCCTCGATCCTATCTAATCCCCTATCCTATCCTCTATCCTATCCTATCCGATCCTCTATCCTATCCTATTCGATCCTCTACGCTATCCTATCCGATCCTCTATCCTATACTATCCTCTATAATATCGTATCCTCTATCATATCCTCTCCTCTTTCCTATATTATCATCTATACTGTCCAATCCCCTATCGTATCCTCTATCCTATCCTATGCTCTATCCTATCCTATCCTCTATCCTATCCTCTATCCTATCCTCTATCCTATCCTCTATCCTATCCTATCCGATCCTCTATCCTATCCTATCCTGTATAATATCGTAGCCTCTATCATATCCTATCCTCTTGCTTTTAATATCATCTATCCTATAATATTCTCTATCCTATCCTATCCTCTACCGTATCCTAACCTCTATCGTCTCCTATCCTGTATCCTATCCAATACCCTATCCTATCCTATCCTCAATCCTATAATATCATCTTTCCTATTCTATTCTCTATCCTATCCTATCCTATCCCGTATCGTGTCCTATCCTCCATCCTATCCTCTATCATATCCTCTATCCTATCCTATCCTCTATAATATCGGATCCTCTATCCTATCCTGTGATCTATCCTATAATATCATCTACCCTAACCTATTCTGTATCCTATCCTGTCCTATCCTCTATCCTATCCTATCCTGAATCCTATCCTGTCCCGTATCGTGTCCTATCCTCCATCCTATCCTCTATCCTGTCCTCTATCCTATCCTATCCTCTATAATATCGTATCCTCTATCATATCCTATCCTCTTGCCTATAATATCATCTACCCTGTCCTGTTCTCTATCCTATCCTATCCTCTACCGTAACCTATCCTCTATCGTCTCCTATCCTCTATCCTATCCAATCCCCTATCCTATCCTCTATCCTATCCTATCCTCTATCCTATCGTATCCTCTATAATATCGTATCCTCTATCATATTCTATCCTCTATCATATAATATCATCTATCCTATTATATTCTCTATCCTATCCTATCCTCTATCGTCTGCTCTATCCTATCCAATCCACTATCCTATCCTGTCCTCAATCCTCTAATATCATCTTTCCTATTCTATTCTCTATCCTATCCTATCCTATCCCGTATCGTATCCTATCCTCTATCCTATTCAATCCTATATCCTATCCTCTATCCTATCCTATCCTCCACCCTATCCTATCCTCAACCCTATCCTATCCTCAATCCTATCCTATACTCTATCCTATCCTATCCTCTATACTATCCTATCCTGTATCATATCCTATCCGCTATCGCCTCCTGTGTTCTATCCTATCCAATCCCCTATCCTATCATCTATCCTATCCTATCCGATCCTCTATCGTATCCAATCCTCTATCCTATCCAATCCTATATCCTATCCTCTATCCTATCCTATCCTCTATCCTATTCTCTATCGTATCCTATCCTCAATCCTATCCTATCCGATCCTCTATCGTATCCAATCCTCTATCCTATCCAATCCTATATCCTATCCTCTATCCTATCCTATCCTCTATCCTATTCTCTATCGTATCCTATCCTCAATCCTATCCTATCCTCTATCCTATTCTATCCTATCCGCTATCGTCTCCTGTGTTCTATCCTATCCAATCCCCTATCCTATCATCTACCCTATCCTATCCGATCCTCTATCCTATCCTATCGTCAATCGTCTCCTGTCCTCGATCCTATCCAATCCCCTATCCTATCCTCTATCCTATCCTATCCGATCCTCTATCCTATCCTATCCTGTATAATATCGTAGCCTCTATCACATCCTATCCTCTTGCCTTTAATATCATCTATCCTATAATATTCTCTATCCTATCCTATCCTCTACCGTATCCTAACCTCTATCGTCTCCTATCCTGTATCCTATCCAATACCCTATCCTATCCTATCCTCAATCCTATAATATCATCTTTCCTATTCTATTCTCTATCCTATCCTATCCTATCCCGTATCGTGTCCTATCCACCATCCTATCCTCTATCCTATCCTCTATCCTATCCTATCCTCTATAATATCGGATCCTCTATCCTATCCTGTGATCTATCCTATAATATCATCTACCCTAACCTATTCTGTATCCTATCCTGTCCTATCCTCTATCCTATCCTATCCTGAATCCTATCCTGTCCTCTATCCTACCCTGTCCTCTATCCTATCCTATCCTGTATAATATCGTATCCTCTATCCTATCCTGTCCACTATCCTATAATATCATCTATCCTAACCTCTATCGTATCCTATCCTCTATCCTATCCTATCCTATCCTCTATCCTATCCTATCCTCTATCATCTCCTGTCCTCTATCCTATCCAATCCCCTATCCTAGCTTCTATTATATCTATCCTCTATCCTATCCAATCCCCTATCCTATCCTCTATGCGATCCTATCATCTATCCTATCCTATTCTGTATCCTATCCTATCCTATCCTCTATCGTATCCTATGCTCTATCCTATCCAATCCCCTATCCTATCCTCTATCCTATCCTATCCGATCCTCTATCCTATCCTATCCTCTACAATATCGTATCCTCTATCCAATAATATCATCTATCTTATCCTATTCTCTACCCTATCCTATCCTCTATCCTAACCTTTCCTCTATCGTCTGCTCTATCCTATCCTACCCTCAATCCAATCCTATCCTCTATCCTATCCTATTCTCTATCTTATCCTATCATCTATCCTATCCTATCCGCTATCCTATCCAATCCCCTATCCTATCCTCTATGCGATCCTATCATCTAACCTATCCTATCCTCTATCCTATCCAATCCTCTATCCTATCCTCTATGCGATCCTATCATCTATCCTATCCTATTCTGTATCCTATCCTATCCTATCCTCTATCGTATCCTATCCTCTATCCTAACCTTTCCTCTATCGTCTGCTCTATACTATCCTATCCACTATCCTATCCTATTCTCAATCCTATCCTATCCTCTATCCTCTCCTATCCTTTATACTATCCAATCCTCTATCCTATCCTTTATCCTATCCTACCCTCTATCCTATCCAATCCTCTATCCTATCCTATCCTCTATCCTATCCAATCCTATATCCTATCCTATCCCCTATCCTATCCTATCCTCTATGGTCTCCTATCCTCTATCCTATCCAATCCCTTACAGTATCCTCTATCCTATCCTATCCTATCCTCTTTCCTATCCTATCCTGTATCCTATCCTATCCTCAATCCTATCCTATCCTCTATCCTATCCAATCCCCTACCCTATCCTCTATCCTATCCTATCCGATCCTCTATTCCATCCTATCCTCTATCCTATCCAATCCTATGTCCTATCCTCTATCCTATCCTATCCTCTATCCTATCCTACCCTCTATCCTATCCTATCCTCTATCCTACCCTATCCTCTATCCTATTCAATCCTATATCCTATCCTCTATCCTATCCTATCCTCCACCCTATCCTATCCTCAACCCTATCCTATCCTCAATCCTATCCTATACTCTATCCTATCCTATCCTCTATACTATCCTATCCTGTATCATATCCTATCCGCTATCGTCTCCTGTGTTCTATCCTATCCAATCCCCTATCCTATCATCTATCCTATCCTATCCGATCCTCTATCGTATCCAATCCTCTATCCTATCCAATCCTATATCCTATCCTCTATCCTATCCTATCCTCTATCCTATTCTCTATCGTATCCTATCCTCAATCCTATCCTATCCTCTATCCTATTCTATCCTATCCGCTATCGTCTCCTGTGTTCTATCCTATCCAATCCCCTATCCTATCATCTACCCTATCCTATCCGATCCTCTATCCTATCCTATCGTCAATCGTCTCCTGTCCTCGATCCTATCCAATCCCCTATCCTATCCTCTATCCTATCCTATCCGATCCTCTATCCTATCCTATACGATCCTCTACGCTATCCTATCCGATCCTCTATCCTATCCTATCCTCTATAATATCGTATCCTCTATCATATCCTCTCCTCTTTCCTATATTATCATCTATACTGTCCAATCCCCTATCGTATCCTCTATCCTATCCTATGCTCTATCCTATCCTATCCTCTATCCTATCCTCTATCCTATCCTCTATCCTATCCTCTATCCTATCCTATCCGATCCTCTATCGTATCCAATCCTCTATCCTATCCAATCCTATATCCTATCCTCTATCCTATCCTATCCTCTATCCTATTCTCTATCGTATCCTATCCTCAATCCTATCCTATCCTCTATCCTATTCTATCCTATCCGCTATCGTCTCCTGTGTTCTATCCTATCCAATCCCCTATCCTATCATCTACCCTATCCTATCCGATCCTCTATCCTATCCTATCGTCAATCGTCTCCTGTCCTCGATCCTATCCAATCCCCTATCCTATCCTCTATCCTATCCTATCCGATCCTCTATCCTATCCTATCCTGTATAATATCGTAGCCTCTATCACATCCTATCCTCTTGCCTTTAATATCATCTATCCTATAATATTCTCTATCCTATCCTATCCTCTACCGTATCCTAACCTCTATCGTCTCCTATCCTGTATCCTATCCAATACCCTATCCTATCCTATCCTCAATCCTATAATATCATCTTTCCTATTCTATTCTCTATCCTATCCTATCCTATCCCGTATCGTGTCCTATCCACCATCCTATCCTCTATCCTATCCTCTATCCTATCCTATCCTCTATAATATCGGATCCTCTATCCTATCCTGTGATCTATCCTATAATATCATCTACCCTAACCTATTCTGTATCCTATCCTGTCCTATCCTCTATCCTATCCTATCCTGAATCCTATCCTGTCCTCTATCCTACCCTGTCCTCTATCCTATCCTATCCTGTATAATATCGTATCCTCTATCCTATCCTGTCCACTATCCTATAATATCATCTATCCTAACCTCTATCGTATCCTATCCTCTATCCTATCCTATCCTATCCTCTATCCTATCCTATCCTCTATCATCTCCTGTCCTCTATCCTATCCAATCCCCTATCCTAGCTTCTATTATATCTATCCTCTATCCTATCCAATCCCCTATCCTATCCTCTATGCGATCCTATCATCTATCCTATCCTATTCTGTATCCTATCCTATCCTATCCTCTATCGTATCCTATGCTCTATCCTATCCAATCCCCTATCCTATCCTCTATCCTATCCTATCCGATCCTCTATCCTATCCTATCCTCTACAATATCGTATCCTCTATCCAATAATATCATCTATCTTATCCTATTCTCTACCCTATCCTATCCTCTATCCTAACCTTTCCTCTATCGTCTGCTCTATCCTATCCTACCCTCAATCCAATCCTATCCTCTATCCTATCCTATTCTCTATCTTATCCTATCATCTATCCTATCCTATCCGCTATCCTATCCAATCCCCTATCCTATCCTCTATGCGATCCTATCATCTAACCTATCCTATCCTCTATCCTATCCAATCCTCTATCCTATCCTCTATGCGATCCTATCATCTATCCTATCCTATTCTGTATCCTATCCTATCCTATCCTCTATCGTATCCTATCCTCTATCCTAACCTTTCCTCTATCGTCTGCTCTATACTATCCTATCCACTATCCTATCCTATTCTCAATCCTATCCTATCCTCTATCCTCTCCTATCCTTTATACTATCCAATCCTCTATCCTATCCTTTATCCTATCCTACCCTCTATCCTATCCAATCCTCTATCCTATCCTATCCTCTATCCTATCCAATCCTATATCCTATCCTATCCCCTATCCTATCCTATCCTCTATGGTCTCCTATCCTCTATCCTATCCAATCCCTTACAGTATCCTCTATCCTATCCTATCCTATCCTCTTTCCTATCCTATCCTGTATCCTATCCTATCCTCAATCCTATCCTATCCTCTATCCTATCCAATCCCCTACCCTATCCTCTATCCTATCCTATCCGATCCTCTATTCCATCCTATCCTCTATCCTATCCAATCCTATGTCCTATCCTCTATCCTATCCTATCCTCTATCCTATCCTACCCTCTATCCTATCCTATCCTCTATCCTACCCTATCCTCTATCCTATTCAATCCTATATCCTATCCTCTATCCTATCCTATCCTCCACCCTATCCTATCCTCAACCCTATCCTATCCTCAATCCTATCCTATACTCTATCCTATCCTATCCTCTATACTATCCTATCCTGTATCATATCCTATCCGCTATCGTCTCCTGTGTTCTATCCTATCCAATCCCCTATCCTATCATCTATCCTATCCTATCCGATCCTCTATCGTATCCAATCCTCTATCCTATCCAATCCTATATCCTATCCTCTATCCTATCCTATCCTCTATCCTATTCTCTATCGTATCCTATCCTCAATCCTATCCTATCCTCTATCCTATTCTATCCTATCCGCTATCGTCTCCTGTGTTCTATCCTATCCAATCCCCTATCCTATCATCTACCCTATCCTATCCGATCCTCTATCCTATCCTATCGTCAATCGTCTCCTGTCCTCGATCCTATCCAATCCCCTATCCTATCCTCTATCCTATCCTATCCGATCCTCTATCCTATCCTATACGATCCTCTACGCTATCCTATCCGATCCTCTATCCTATCCTATCCTCTATAATATCGTATCCTCTATCATATCCTCTCCTCTTTCCTATATTATCATCTATACTGTCCAATCCCCTATCGTATCCTCTATCCTATCCTATGCTCTATCCTATCCTATCCTCTATCCTATCCTCTATCCTATCCTCTATCCTATCCTCTATCCTATCCTATCCGATCCTCTATCCTATCCTATCCTGTATAATATCGTAGCCTCTATCATATCCTATCCTCTTGCCTTTAATATCATCTATCCTATAATATTCTCTATCCTATCCTATCCTCTACCGTATCCTAACCTCTATCGTCTCCTATCCTGTATCCTATCCAATACCCTATCCTATCCTATCCTCAATCCTATAATATCATCTTTCCTATTCTATTCTCTATCCTATCCTATCCTATCCCGTATCGTGTCCTATCCACCATCCTATCCTCTATCCTATCCTCTATCCTATCCTATCCTCTATAATATCGGATCCTCTATCCTATCCTGTGATCTATCCTATAATATCATCTACCCTAACCTATTCTGTATCCTATCCTGTCCTATCCTCTATCCTATCCTATCCTGAATCCTATCCTGTCCTCTATCCTATCCTGTCCTCTATCCTATCCTATCCTGTATAATATCGTATCCTCTATCCTATCCTGTCCACTATCCTATAATATCATCTATCCTAACCTCTATCGTATCCTATCCTCTATCCTATCCTATCCTATCCTCTATCCTATCCTATCCTCTATCATCTCCTGTCCTCTATCCTATCCAATCCCCTATCCTATCTTCTATCCTATCTATCCTCTATCCTATCCAATCCCCTATCCTATCCTCTATGCGATCCTATCATCTATTCTATCCTATTCTGTATCCTATCCTATCCTATCCTCTATCGTATCCTATGCTCTATCCTATCCAATCCCCTATCCTATCCTCTATCCTATCCTATCCGATCCTCTATCCTATCCTATCCTCTACAATATCGTATCCTCTATCCAATAATATCATCTATCCTATCCTATTCTCTACCCTATCCTATCCTCTATCCTATCCTATCCGATCCTCTATTCCATCCTATCCTCTATCCTATCCAATCCTATGTCCTATCCTCTATCCTATCCTATCCTCTATCCTATCCTACCCTCTATCCTATCCTATCCTCTATCCTACCCTATCCTCTATCCTATCCAATCCTCCATCCTATCCGATCCTCTATCCTATCCTATCCTCTATAATATCGTATCCTCTAGCATATCCTATCCTCTTTGCTGTAATGTCCCCTATCGTATCCAATCCTCTATCCTATCCTAGGCGTATTTTCTAAAGCGTATGCTTTGCATCCAAAAATCCTAAAATGTGATACGTCAGGCTTCTTTCCAAACCAACATTCGTACTGTGTGACATCCTTCAAAGCCTTAGTAGCAGATCAGTTCCTTATGTGCATCGAGGTATTTATCGCTTATGCCCAGAATTTCTTTGGTAGATCAGCGTGTATTAATATACATCTTGCCATTTCGACGAGCGTTCTATTCAACCTCTCAGCGACACCACTTTGTTGTGGCGTGTATGCAACAGTTCTTTCATGCTTAATTCCCCACTCACTTAGTTGTTTGCTGAACTCCTTACCGCAATATTCGAATCTATTATCCGTTCTTAAGGTCTTGATCTTTTTACCAATTTCATTTTCAGCTAGAGCCTTGAATTCTTTAATAGCTTCTTTCACTTGATCCTTTGACTTTAAGAAGCATATCTTCGTCCACCTTGTTTTGTCGTCTATAAAGCTAGCAAAATATTTTGCCCCACCAATAGATGTGGTACGCATCAGCCCACAAACGTCTGAATTTATCAATTCAAGTGGTTGTTTGCTCTTATGGGTCGATGGAGTGAATGGAATTTTAGTTTGCTTACCCTTTATGCAGGTTTCACAGGTGAGCATATTATTGTTCAGGTTCATCGTCAAACCCTTCACCATTTGTTCGGATATTAAACTCTTCAAGTCTGCTGCATTGAGATGTCCATATCTCAAATGCCATAGTTCATTAGAGGTTTCTGCCATGTTCGCTGTCTCTTCTATTTCACGCGTAGTTGCCTTGAATGAGATTGGTGAAGGTTTCAGAAAATATAAGTTTCCTACCTTTGGGGCTACTGCAACTATTTGCCCTTCAGCATTCCTTATTGTTGCTTTGTCGTCCACAAATATAACCTTCTTTCCATTTTTGGTTAAGCTGGCCACAGATAGAAAGTATCATAATTATCTTTAGTTAATTTGTCTATTTGAGTGTTGTGACTCATGATTAACTATTTGTATAATAGGTTCTTGATCGCGAACACGTGGCACTTTGTAGGTTAAATTGGCACTTGGGGTTAGGTTTTCCGTTCGTAACGAATTTACGTTACTGGGCCCATAACCTGTTTGATTTTGTTAATCCTTATGTTCCCGAAGGATCTTCAGGTTGTCCTATTAAACCTCTTCACCTTATTTTGTATAATACATGCCTTTATTTCTGTACATATACACGTGGTAGCAGAGCGTGGTTGGACAAAGAAGAAACATACATCGAGAAAAGAATAGATTGGAGGGCGCGCGGGGAGCAGTTGAGTGAGCGCGTTGAATATATTTCTAACAACCTCGATTTTATTTGTAACATTCAATTTAGAAACACTAACAAACTTCGTTGCAATCCAAACTCTAAAGATGCAGATTGATCGAAATGTTTATTTCTTTGTAAATTCTCTGGTCTCCTTACTGGAAAGGTGTTAGGGAAAAATATTGAATGGATACATTGTAGTGTCGTTGTTCATCTTGGCTTGCAAGAACGTCAAATGCTTACAAATTATAGTTATCTGCGGATTACACAACGATATGTTAACAATAATTAGAGCATTTGCTACAAGTAGCACGTCACGATACAGTTGAATTATATATTACATTCTTATACACGTACTACGCCTTAAACTTACTGAACATACTTTGTCCGCACTGTAGTCTCGAGTTTGAGAAATCTTCTGGAACACCGTCTGAGTTTTTAGTCTCGCATGAGGTGCAGCCCTTTTCACCTTCGCGGGAACCGGCATCTCCCTCTGCACTGCCACTCTCGATTCGTCAACAGCATACCCTGTGAATCGCTCATTTCTCTACGTAATCGTCTCTCCAGAGCTTCCAATATCGTTCGGTCATGTGCCGAACAAGTTGCCAGCGCGAGAGGCGATTTTCAGCAAGAATTAGAGTCGATGGCTGAGGGGGCACCGTGAGCGCCGAACCGATTAAAAATGGCCGGGAGTTAACGATTCGTAGTCGTCGTACGAGTCGGACTGCGGCGAGATCGGGCGAGAATTGAGACACGCTTCGATAGCACAGAGAAGAGTGGTAAATTCTTCGAAGGTGAGAGTGCGATCCTTTAAAATGCGACGCCGATGATGCTTTACGCTTTTCACGCCGGCCTCCCACAAGCCTCCGAAGTGCGGGGCCGACGGGGGTATGAAGTGCCATACAACACCGTCGGTGGCAGTTTTATTTAAAAAGTCGGGATGATTCAGACTTGCGCGATGCGCGAGCGAGAGTTCGCGATTAGCCCCGATAAACATGGTGCCGTTGTCGGAGTACATCGCTTCGGGAATTCCTCGACGAGAACAAAAACGACAGTAGGCGTTGAGAAACGCGGGGGTCGAATAATCCGCGACTAGCTCGAGGTGGATCGCCTTGGTGGCTAGGCATATAAACAGCGCGATGTGCGCTTTGCGAGAAGTGATGCCTCGACCCGCAGATGCCCGAACCTGAACGGTGTCGGCGTAGTCCAGGCCACAATGGGCAAAGCATTTCGCGGGAGGAGAGACCCGAGGTTCCGGAAGCTGTCCCATGAGTTGGTTGGGATGTGCAGCTCGTTCTCGAACGCATGTGACGCATGCGTGAATCACTGATCTCGCAAGATTTCGCGCACGTAGGATCCAGAAGGTTTGGCGGAGGGTGCTCAAGGTGAGCTGAAGTCCGGCGTGTAGCGAACGAATATGCGCGTGTTCGATAATGAGTCGAACGAGAGGATGCGCCGCGAGAATAATGGGATGCTTAGAGTTAAACGGTAAGGGAGCACGGTGCAGCCGACCTCCCATGCGAAGAATCCCTTTTTTATCGAGGAAAGGATTGAGCGAGCTGAGAGGGTTCTTCGACGGTAGCGGTTTGTTCTGGAGAAGGACCTTGCTCTCCGATGGAAATAGACTGGCTTGGATTCGACGGATCCACCATAACTTCACGTTGCAGCACTCATCAGCCGAAAGCGCGAGGCCATAGCCGCGAGATGGAGCTTGAAGAGTCTCCGAATTATTACGTCGACACGCGCACACGAATCAAAAAATGTACGCCGTGACTCGAATGAGTTTTGGCCAGGACGAGAAGCGGTTTTCCAGTTCCCACTGTTGAGTTGGGACGGCGACATGAGCCGGTATGACTTTCGCCTCTAACGGGTTGCGGTTGTCGAGACGAACCTGAAGCTGTGGCCATTCGGAGCGATCACGGGTCAACCATGCGGGACCTTGCCACCAGAGAGATGACCGAAGAAGGTCGTCGCTGAGGAGACCACGGGAAGCGCAATCGGCAGGATTGTCTTCTGTGGAGACGTGTCGCCAATCCGCGTGCGGGAGCCGGGCTTGAATACTCGACACTCGGTTGGCCACAAAGGTCTTCCAGCGTGAGGGATGCTGTTGGACCCAATTCAGGACAACAGTCGAATCTGTCCAGCACACGCAGGAGATATTTCGCGTGCCGAAGGTCGACAGGATGAATTCCATGAGCCGCGAGAGAAGAAGTGTCCCTTGCAATTCTAATCGAGGAATTGTCAATGGGTTAAGAGGAGCTACTTTAGATTTTCCGGCGAGCAAAGAAATCGTGACTTCGCCGGAGGGCGAGGTACATTTTGCATACACGACGGCATCGTAAGCGACCGTCGAGGCATCGGCGAAGCCGTGAAGCTCGATACGAGAAGAAGACAATGAGGAGCCAATACACCGAGGAAGTTTTAACGAGTTGAGGAGTGGCAGACACTCGCAGATTGATCGCCACTTGTCGAGAAGCGCATTCGGTAATTCATCGTCCCAGCTAATGCGGAGGCGCCACAAATCCTGAAGAAAGATCTTAGCGAGGACGGTTGCGGGGGTGACCCAGCCTAACGGATCGTAGAGTTTGGCGATCGTGGAAAGAATCGACCTCTTGGTCGACGGCAGTGGATCAGCCACGATTGCGCGAAATTGAAAGGCGTCCAGACTCGGACTCCAGCTGACTCCAAGAACTTTGAGCTGATAATCAGGGGCGAGAGTTTTGGTACACGCAAGACCGTGATCCGCTGGATCGAGATCGGCCAGCAACGCGGACGAATTGCTTGCCCATTTTCGTAGCCTGAATTTCCCGCAATCGAGGAGAGCGGTCAGCTGGTTACGAGACTGGCGAAGGGACTCGGTGTCATCGCCTCCAAACAGAACGTCGTCAACATATATATGATCTTGGAGGATCGATTTCGCGAGAGGAACACGATGCCCTTCGTCCTCATTAAGACGTTGAAGGACGCGAAGGGCGAGATAAGGAGCACACGTCATTCCGTATGTGACTGTGAGAAGTTGATATTCTCGGCACGGGGCGGAAGGTGCTGGCTGCCACAGAATGCGTTGGTAATCGACATCGCGGTCGTCGAGGAGAATTTGGCGATAAATTTTTGCGATATCGGCAGTGTAAACGTATCGGAATTTACGCCATCGAAGAATGACCGCGGCGAGGTCGCTTTGCAATTTCGGACCGGCGAGAAGATGGTCGTTCAACGAAGAGCCGTTGGATGTGAGACTGGAGGCGTTGAACACGACGCGAAGGTGGGTCGTAGCGCTGCCAGCTCGAAGGACGGGATGATGCGGAATAAAAACACATTGATGAGACGATGCATCCGAGTCTCGAGCGAGACGCATATGCCCTAGACGCTCGTACTCATTAAGAAAGTCGCGATACTCAGTGGCGACTGAAGGACTCGTTTGAAGGCGGCGCGAAAGAGACTGCATCATTTTTTCGGCGACCCGGCGCGAATGCCCGATATCTATGGGAGGACCGATTGTTCGAGTGCCTGAGGCCGGGACCACTCAGAATTGAGCGCTGAGGGAAGTGGTGGAGACTGCAGGTGATATGCACGAGACGCGAAATTTGTTGCATGTCACTTTAATGTTTTTCGACACGACTAGGCCACACCGCTGGCACAAACAAAGAAATGTGACGGAAATCGCGATACAAACTGTAGCGAGATAGGAAGAAACGATGCCGCGAGAAAATGAATAATTGAACGTAGATGAAGTCACGAGTGAGTCTTAGTGCAAGCGAGCGCTGCGAAGTCAGAACGTATTCTGAGATCTCGTTCGCGCACCAGAACGCACGAAACGTCGGAAAGACGGTTGATCGCATTGTTCTAATGGGTGAATTCGGTTCACCGTTGCGCGCGAGGTGAGATTCAAACGGAGGTGATTGTCGCCGGTGACACGGCTGTTTACGCGAGCGAGACAACAGCCGCTCGATCGCGCGTTCGTAACGCGAAAACAATTTTGGAACCATCATCAACGGTCGGAATACCTTCGTTTGAATTCTCCCTTTTTATGCCAATACTGAACAGGTGGGCTCACTTATGTATGCGGCAGTATCCACGAGGCCGGACATAGCATATGCTGTAAGTATGTTGAGCCGATTTAATGAAAATCCAGGAGGGGAGCACTGGACATCCGCGAAAAGGGTACTACGTTACCTTAAAGGACGATATCGCACGGTATCACTTACAAAAAGGCGGGATGCGATTTTCACGGATTTGTGGACTCAGACTGGGGAAGCAACATGGATGATAGGAAATCTCAAACAGGCTACATATTGAGATTAGCAGACGCACCCATCACGTGGGAGTCTAGAAGACAGAGATGCGTTGCACTGTCGAGTGTGGAGGCTGAGTACATGGCGCTAACTGAGGCAATCAAGGAAGCGGTTTACCTGCGAAGCCTCTTGAGCGAACTTGCGATGTCCGAAGTTCACCATGGGGGAACCATCCTATATTGCGATAATCAAGGAGCCCAAAAGTTGATAAAGAATCCAGTATTCCATTCGCGAACCAAGCACATCGATATCCGCTATCACTATCTCCGCGAGATATATCAAGGAGGGGGGGGGTCGATGTTGAATATATCCCAACGCAAGACATGCTGGCAGACTTGTTAACTAAGAGTCTCTGCAATGTCAATCACGCTAAATTAATGCGCGGCTTAGGACTGAATGCCATTGGTAAGTGTCCACGTTGAGAGGGGGTGTTAGAAAAAATTCACCGCGCTCACTCAACTGCTTCCTGCGCGCCCTCCAATCTATTCTATTCTCGATGTATTTTTCTTCTTTATCTAACCACGCTCTCCTACCACGTGTATATGTACAGAAATAAAAGCATGTATTATACAAAATAAGGTGAAGAGGTTTAATCGGACAACCTGAAGATCCTTCGGGAACATAAGGATTATCAAAATCTAACAGAGGTATTTATTTTAAGATTTATTTAATAACGTATTTTCCATAGTGTTCTGTAACTCAAACCTGAATACGTTGATCCAATCAAAAATCTACAGTGCAGAAGCACGGATTATTAACGTTAGGTGAATGCCAAAAAAATTATCGGCGTGCAGCAGTGATGTTTTTTGAACGTTATGGGATCAAAAAATGTCATGCAACATTTCATAATTTAGAGAAGCGGCTTCGCGAGCACGGTGAATTGTGTAAAAAAACTCGCAATAAACCTAAAGCTGTCACTAATGAAAATAATAGTGCCAGTATTCTTGCTGCAATTACATTAAATCCTCATATTAGTCAACGTACACTTGCACAAACATCACATATTAGTTGTTCATCAATTCAACGAATTTTGAAACGGCAAAAGTTTCATCCATATCACATGGTTTTATCACAAGAGCTTTCGATAGCAGATTACGATCGCCGCGAAAGATTTTGTGAGTGGCTGCAGGGTGTTGTGGAAAATGACTTTTTGTGCAAAATACTTTTTTCCGATGAGGCCACTTTTATGAATACAGGGCATGTAAATAGACATAATCTGCATTATTGGGCCGTGGAAAACCCAAATTGGATGCGATGGGTTCCCTTTCAACATCGATAGTCTTTAAATGTTTGGTGTAGCCTAATAGGAGATTTTGTGATTGGACCTTATTTTTTCCAAGAAACTGTAACATCTGCAAGTTATTGTGATTTTTTAAAAAATCATTTTCCTGCGCTTTTGGAAGATGTGCCACTGCACGTTAGAAGAGAAATGTGGTTCCAACAAGACGGCGCTCCTCCGCATTTTGCAATCATCACCAGGTAATTTTTGAACGAAAAATTTGGGAACAAATGGATAGGTCGTGGGGGACCTATGCAATGGCCTCCTCGATCCCCCGATCTAACACCATTAGATTTTTTCTTATGGGGATATGTAAAGGACAAAGTTATGTTTGAACCACCGACGACAAAAGAGGATATGAAACAAAGAATACGTGACGCTTGCGCTTCAGTGACTCCCGAAATGTTAAAAAATGTTAGAACAACTTTGATGTTTCGAGTAAATAAATGTTTACAAGCCCGTGGTGGACATTTTGAACATTTAATTTAAAGTATATTTTATTTCTTCACGAATAAGCAAAGGACTCAAGCGCGTATAATTCCGTAACGCTTTTTCCGAGCGCTTCAAGTACCTACAACTCGACACTTCAAACTGTTATATCTCATCATGGAAGTATCTGACAAAAAAATGTTTCAGACAAAATTGACTTGTTTTTTCCTGTAGAATCTAAATATGTAACATTTTATAGGGGGTTCCATTTAAAATTACAAAGGTACCTCCCCTCCCCCGTTAAAGGGGAAGGGAGGCCACTTCACGTTTATGTAGTCAAATAGGCCCTTCAGTTCCATGCAATTTAAGACTAAGAACTTTAAAATCGATGACATAGTTTTCGATATATTGAGCTGTTCAGAGTTATGTGGGCCACCCTGTATATAATGTTCGAAATATCGTGTTGACGGTAGGCTGAACCTGCACCGATAAAAAATTAATGCTCGCACCTGATTGGTCGAATCATTGTTCCGGAACGATCACTGGGGCGGAACCAGGGTATATATACCCCAATTTTTCAGGAGTGCTACATTCGACGTTCTGACTTAAGAGTGACAACATGGAGTATTTTAGGTCTTTCCTTCGTGCGCTAGGACTGCTGGAATCTGCCAAGGTGGATTTCATTTCAGAACTACCGCCGGAGGTATCGCAATTGGTTCTACGCAACTTGGATCCTAAGTCTCTGCTTTGCGCAGCTCAAGTGTCACGGAAGTGGTTGAATGTCTGCAGGGCTGATCCACACCTTAGACGAACCGCCAGACACTATGAGCAACGCACAATGCGGAGAAGAAATGAGCGATTCACAGGGTATGCTGTTGACAAATCGAGAGTGGCAGTGCAGAGGGAGGTGCCGGTTCCCGCGAAGGTGAAAAGGGCTGCACCTCATGCGAGACTAAAAACTCTGACGGTGTTCTACAGTGCGGACAAAGTATGTTCAGTAAGTTTAAGGCGTAGAAGGTGTATAAGAATGTAATATATAATTCAATTGTATCGTGACGTGCTACTTGTAGCAAATACTCTAATTATTGTTAACATATCGTTGTGTAATCCGCAGATAGCTATAATTTGTAAGCATTTGACGTTCTTGCAAGCCAAGATGAACAACGACACTACAATGTATCCATTCAATATTTTTCCCTAAAACCTTTCCAGTAAGGAGACAAGAGAATTTACAAAGAAATAAACATTTCGATCAATCTGCATCTTTAGATTTTGGATTGCAACGAAGTTTCTTAGTGTTTCTAAATTAAATGTTACAAATAAAATCGAGGTTGTTAGAAATAAATTCAACGCGCTCACTCAAATGTAGGTTTACGGTCTAGTGGAATTTCCAGACTGCGGCCTACTACCGCCGGGAAACCGGAAACTAGATGGAAGGCACTGTTGCGTGTTGTAGTACAGAGAACTTTATGGCGACTTGACTCGACGAAGGTTGTTACAAGAGAGATTGTGTAATCTCGGCGGCGGCAAATCCGCCTTGGGTCGTCGGGCACGCAGAGTCTAGAGTGGCGACTCGGTCTTGCCGCTTGCACGCGGCTGATGCCGGCGACGCTAGCGCTGCGGCAAGGTGCGGAAACATACGTAGCCCCTACACAACTGCTTTCTGCGCGCCCTCTAGTCTATTCTATTCTCGATGTATTTTTCTTCTTTATCTAACCACGCTCTGCTACCACGTGTATATGTACAGAAATAATGTTGCGGCTTAAAGGAGTGTTCGAGTGCCCGAGGCCGGGACCACTCAGAATTGAGCGCTGAGGAAACTGGTGGAGACTGCCCGAGGAACACGATGCCCTTCGTCCTCATTAAGACGTTGAAGGACGCGAAGGGCGAGATAAGGAGCACACGTCATTCCGTATGTGACTGTGAGAAGTTGATATTCTCGGCACGGGACGGAAGGTGCTGGCTGCCACAGAATGCGTTGGTAATCGACATCGCGGTCGTCGAGGAGAATTTGGCGATACATTTTTGCGATATCGGCAGTGTAAACGTATCGGAATTTACGCCATCGAAGAATGACCGCGGCGAGGTCGCTTTGCAATTTCGGACCGGCGAGAAGATGGTCGTTCAACGAAGAGCCGTTGGATGTGAGACTGGAGGCGTTGAACACGACGCGAAGGTGGGTCGTAGCGCTGCCAGCTCGAAGGACGGGATGATGCGGAATAAAAACACATTGATAAGACGATGCATCCGAGTCTCGAGCGAGACGCATATGCCCTAGACGCTCGTACTCATTAAGAAAGTCGCGATACTCAGTGGCGACTGAGGGACTCGTTTGAAGGCGGCGCGAAAGAGACTGCATCATTTTTTCGGCGACCCGGCGCGAATGCCCGATATCTATGGGAGGACCGATTGTTCGAGTGCCTGAGGCCGGGACCACTCAGAATTGAGCGCTGAGGAAAGTGGTGGAGACTGCAGGTGATATGCACGAGACGCGAAATTTGTTGCAAGTCACTTTAATGTTTTTCGACACGACTAGGCCACACCGCTGGCACAAACAAAGAAATGTGACGGAAATCGCGATACAATTCGCGAAAACAATTTTGGAACCATCATCAACGGTCGGAACACCTTCGTTTGAATTCTCCCTTTTCATGCCAATACTGAACAAATAAAGGCATGTATTATACAAAATAAGGTGAAGAGGTTTAATAGGACAACCTGAAGATCCTTCGGGAACATAAGGATTAACAAAATCAAACAGGTTATGGGCCCAGTAGCGTAAATTCGTTACGAACGGAAAACCTAATCTCAAGTGCCAATTTAACCTACAAAGTGCCACGTGTTCGCGATCAAGAGCCTATTATACAAATAGTTAATCATGAGTCACAACACTCAAATAGACAAATTAACTAAAGATAATTATGATACGTGGAAAGAACGAATGGAGGCAATTCTTACGAAAAATGATCTCTGGTGCTACGTCGATGGATCGAGACCGAAACCTGCTGAAAGGGAGAACAATGCCGACCAAATTGCAAATTGGGTAAGGAACGACAAAAAGGCGAAAGCTGATATAGTTCTATCGTTAAGTGCATCCGAAATATGCCACGTGAAGAATCTTCAAACGTCAAGTGACGCTTGGACTGCGCTGGAAAGGGTATACGCCTCGAAAGGACCAGCAAAGAGACCGACACTATTGAAGAAGCTGCTTTTCACAAGGCTCACGGAGGACGGTAGTATGGCAGATCACTAAAACAAATTATTTGATATTGTTGGGTTCTTGCATGAACCGTTAGGTTATATTTTGAATTTATTGAAGACGCTCCCTACTTCATTGTAGCTTTCGCTGCTTCGATCCCGGAAAAACCCAGTTGACCGTTACGTGCGTCCGATGACGTTCCGGCAATTATGAGGGTCAGTGCAATAAAAAACGCTTTTACCCTCCACCGTCAACTACCCAAATAACGGCTGGTTTTTCCCAAAAGCTGGCAGCTAAATTTCTCCTTGCTGACTTCTGCGGAACAGAAGTGTGTAGCTCAGTTCTGTACGAGCACTGCGAGCGAAACGGTTGCTGAGTTGACAGCACCGGATAGTAACACCTATACTCAGTTTTTCCTATTAATAAATATTCTCTCTTGCTTTGGAAGCAAACCCTGTCAATTATTCAACAGATATTGTAGATAAATTGCAGCAAATGGACATACCAATTGCAAATGACCTGTTAACCATCGTAATTCTGTACAGTATCCCAAGAAGTTATGAAGGTTTCAGGTGTGCAATAGAATTCAGAGATACATTGCCTGATCCATACGCGTTGAAAATAAAAATCTTAGAAGAAGCTGAAGCAAGAAGCAGGCTCAATGAAGAAGACACGCATGATGCTATTTACGTCAGGCAAGGAAATCCAAAATACACAAATAGTAAAACTAATAAAGAAGAAATGGCTGTTTAATATAAAAGCAACGACAGTACTTCAACGTACAAGCCTTACAAGTGCACATTTTGCAAAAAGCCTGGTCACACAGCCAGTGACTGCTGGAAGAAGAAATCTAATAGGCAACACCAAGCTAGTTATTGTGAAAAGGATTGCGAAGCCTTTATGACTCATGGCGATTGTCAAAATGCATTGGCGCTGTCAGCACTTGGTGCTATCATCACTCGCAAGGATGTGTGGTGCTTGGACAGTGGGGCTACGTCACACATGTGCAATAACAAATCCTTGTTTTCAGAATTAAATACTGTCACAGGAAAAGATGTTGGATTGGCCGTAAATAAAAGTGCAGAAATTAAGGGCATTGGAACGGTGTGCCTTACGCTGTCAAATGGAAAGGAAGTTATTAATGTGAGGTGCAAAAATACACTGTATGTGCCCGATTTGAAAACAAACCTGCTATCGGTGGCCAGCTTAACCAAAAATGGAAAGAATGTTATATTTGTGGACGACAAAGCAACAATAAGGAATGCTGAAGGGCAAATAGTTGCAGTAGCCTCAAAGGTAGGAAACTTATATTTTCTGAAACCTTCACTAATCTCATTTAAGGCAACTACGCGTGAAATAGAAGAGACACCGAACATGGCAGAAACCTCTAATGAACTATGGCATTTGAGATATGGACATCTCAATGCAGCAGACTTGAAGAGTTTAATATCCAAACAAATGGTGAAGGGTTTGACGATGAACCTGAGCAATAATATGCTCACCTGTGAAACCTGCATAAAGGGTAAGCAAACTAAAATTCCATTCACTCCATCGACCCATAAGAGCAAACAACCACTTGAATTGATACATTCAGACGTTTGTGGGCTGATGCGTACCACATCTATTGGTGCGGCAAAATATTTTGCTAGCTTTATAGACGACAAAGCAAGGTGGACGAAGATATACTTCTTAAAGACAAAGGATCAAGTGAAAGAAGCTTTTAAAGAATTCAAGGCTCTAGCTGAAAATGAAATTGGTAAAAAGATCAAGACCTTAAGAACGGATAATAGACTCGAATATTGCGGTAAGGAGTTCAGCAAACAACTAAGTGAGTGGGGAATTAAGCATGAAAGAACTGTTGCATACACGCCACAACAAAGTGGTGTCGCTTAGAAGTTGAATAGAACGCTCGTCGAAATGGCAAGATGTATATTAATAGACGCTGATCTACCAAAGAAATTCTGGGCAGAAGCGATAAATACCTCGATGGACATAAGGAACTGATTTCCTACTAAGGCTTTGAAGGATGTCACACCGTACGAATGTTGGTTTGGAAAGAAGCCTGACGTATCACATTTTAGGATTTTTGGATGCAAAGCATACGCTGTAGACAATACGCCTAACCGTGACAAACTAATATCAAAGTCGCAAGCATGTATTTTTACAGGCTACGCAGATGACGCAAAGGCATACAGACTTTGGAACACACAATCACAGAAATTGATCAAAAGCAGAGACGTGAGATTCATCGAGGAAGATTTCAAAAAGGAGGCTGAAAAAGGCACTCTGAAAGTTGCATTAACAAATGACAATAACATGTCACTGGAAACCGAGGCTGAAGAGGCTGATGGCAATATCCATGAGGATGAGGAAAGCCATGATTCGAATGAAGATTCTGGCCACAGTCTGAATGAAAACCGACCCAACAGTGGTTTCAGGAGAGGACGTGGCAGGCCAAAAATCATTCGAACAGGAAACAGAGGTGCGCCGAAGAAACAATACAACCTGGTACCTATCCAACATCAAGCTAACATGATCCACGAAGAATATCCAACATTGGAAGAAGCACTAAAAGGTCCGAATTCAAATGACTGGAAAAGCGCATTGGAGAAGGAATATGACGCTCTCAAAAGCGCGGGTGCATGGATTGAAGTTGAAAAGCCGACTAACAAAAATGTTATTGGATGTAAGTGGGTTCTAAGAACAAAACTCTGTTCTGATGGAACCATTGAGCGCCGAAAAGCGCGACTGGTGGCAAAAGGTTTTGCCCAGCAACCTGGCATAGACTTCATGGAAACGTATGCACCAATGGCCAGAATGGGCACGATAAGGATTGTCATGGCGCTTGCCGCCGAATGGAATCTGTCATTATTCCAATTGGATGTGGAAATGGCTTATATAAATGGCGACCTTGAAGAGGAAATTCACATGGAACAACCTGAAGGATTTCGAGATAACACAGGGAAGGTTCTACTCTTGAAAAAGGCACTTTATGGTTTGAAGCAGTCTGGAAGACAATGGTTTCAAAAGCTAGATAGTAAGCCAAAATCATTCGGATTGAGGGCTATAGATGCGGATAAATGTTTGTAATTCCGAAAATGCGAACAGAATGTACTTATAGTGGTCGTATACGTGGACGACATTATCATAGCGACGAACCAACTAAGTGCATTCAACCAACTCAAGAAAGAATTGAGCACTGATTTTCGCACGAAGGATTTTGGGCCACTGAGTTATTGTCTGGGACTTGAATTTAAACGCAATAATAAATCCGGTGAATTATATATGTTTCAGAAAAAGTATATTACAGGCATACTACAACGTTTCGTAATGATGGATGCCAAACCAGTACAAACACCACTAGAGCCGAAGATCAAATTATCACAGGAAATGAGACCAAAGACTGACGATGAACGATCGAGAATGAAGTCTGAACCATACCGATCTTTGATGGGCTCACTTACGTATGCGGCAGTATCCAAGAGGCCGGACATAGCATATGCTGTAAGTATGTTGAGCCGATTTAATGAAAATCCAGGAGGGAAGCACTGGACATCCGCGAAAAGGGTACTACGTTACCTTAAAGGACGATATCGCACGGTATCACTTACAAAAAGACGGGATGCGATTTTCACGGATTTGTGGACTCAGACTGGGGCAGCAACATGGATGATAGGAAATCCCAAACAGGCTACATATTGAGATTAGCAGACGCACCCATCACGTGGGAGTCTAGAAGACAGAGATGCGTTGCACTGTCGAGTGTGGTGGCTGAGTACATGGCGCTAACTGAGGCAATCAAGGAAGCGGTTTACCTGCGAAGCCTCTTGAGCGAACTTGCGATGTCCGAAGTTGACCATGGGGGAACCATCGTATATTGCGATAATCAAGGAGCCCAAAAGTTGATAAAGAATCCAGTATTCCATTCGCGAACCAAGCACATCTATATCCGCTATCACTATATCCGCGAGATATATCAAGGAGGGGGGGGGGGGGGGTCGATGTTGAATATATCCCAACGCAAAACATGCTGGCAGACTTGTTAACTAAGAGTCTCTGCAATGTCAATCACGCTAAATTAATGCGCGGCTTAGGACTGAATGCCATTGATAAGTGTCCACGTTGAGAGGGGGTGTTAGAAATAAATTCACAGCGCTCACTCAACTGCTTCCTGCGCGCCCTCTAGTCTATTCTATTCTCGATGTATTTTTCTTCTTTATCTAACCACGCTCTGCTACCACGTGTATATGTACAGAAATATAGGCATGTATTATACAAAATAAGGTGAAGAGGTTTAATAGGACAACCTGAAGATCCATCGGGAACATAAGGATTAACAAAATCTAACAGAGGTATTTATTTTAAGATTTATTTAATAACGTATTTTCCGTAGTGTTCTGTAACTGAAACCTGAATACGTTGATCCAATCAAAAATCTACAGTGCAGAAGCACGGAAGTTCGTATCCCCACAGCGACAATACGGAGCACGTCAAGGTTTTCTTTTGCGTGACCTGACTTTTGGAATGTAGCGGCTCACGGTTGGCGACCGTAATAACCATTAGGACGGTCCCCTTACAGACGTCAAGGATTAGGACATAAAACCGTCCTCGGCATCTGCAAAGTCAAAAATGACTTTACTTCTTTATTGGTTTTACGTGTGCAATAACAGAAGCATCGCCAGCCTGTGCACCGCTACGGGACCGCCTGGCCACGCGGCCAGCACGGTCAAGGAAAGTCCCAAAGTGTTTATAGTCGCCTAACCGAGCGACAGGGATTTCCCTTCGCCCGCCGAACAGGCGGAAGCAATAAAAAATAAAACTACCACTCTGACGGCCTCAAAGTTGTAGGCTCCACCCCGGTACCTTCGGAAAAGGTAACGCCTTTCCCGACGAAAATATAAATAGCGACCATCCGAGACAGCGGGTCAGATTTTGTACACGCGCCTCACCTACTCCGTCGGCTTAATAAAGTACTTTGTAGAAAACCGAACACACGTCATTTTACCTACAGTCCGAGTCGGCACAGGAACCTCTAGACGTAGATCTCATTCTTATGCGACTACCAGCGGAGTGGTTGGATGTCTGCAGAACTGATGGGAGTCTACTAATACGATGTACAAGGCATCGCGAGCGTCGCATAGAGTGGAGAATGATCAAAGACTTCCGAAGAAATGCAGCTGCTGACCGTTGAATCACAGCGGAATTGGAAGTTCTGAATCTTGTGGTTTCTCGGCCGTACCGGCGCCGCGCGGCATTGCAGGCACGCCGGAGCTCCGCAATGCCGGCGGACCACCAGTACGCCGCCCTCCTGGGGGCGAACCGGATGCGGGGCATGGCGGTGTCGCACACCGCCGTCATTACCTCCCGCAGCCGCCTCGCCCCTTGCGCAGGCGTCAGCTCAGACAGGGCCGGCCCCGTCCATGTCGCCGCGGCTACCGAGGTCCCGAACGCGTCCGCGTCCAGCAGCTTCAAGGCCCATCGCGGCCGTCGGTCCCCCCGGCCCGGCCGGGAATCCCGCGTGTGGTGGGTGGGCCACACGTTCATGACGATGGGCGTATGGTCTGACGCAATCTCAATCTCCTCGGCCACCTTCCATCCTGGCACCCGGCGCACGGCCGAGGGAGTCCCCCATGTCAGGTCGATAATCGAGACCCCCTGCGGACGCACGCACGTCGGCGTGGATCCCCGGTTAATCAACCGGAGATCCAGGCCGGCCGCCCAGGTTAACACCTCGCTACCCCTAGTGGTCGTCCTGCTACTCCCCCACGATACCGCGTGGGCATTGAAGTCTCCCAGAACGAGAACCGGGCGGGCGCTGCACCGCGCGATGCAGCTGTTCAGCCCGCCCAGGAACCCCGAAATTGATCGAGGCCACAGCTCGGCGAGATGTAGATCCCCACAACCGCGATGTCCCCCCATTGCACCGCCAGGAATCCCTCGCCCCGATCCAGAAGGGAGACCGACGGGGACCCGGGACGGCTTCCCGCCACTATTACTACGGAGCCGCTCTCGTCCCCCACCCAGAAGGGGTGTTCGGGGACGGCGTACGGCTCCGCCGCAACTGCCAGCCCAGCCCCCCACTCGCGCACGGCTTGGACAAACAGGTCCTGTGCCGCGCGCGAGTGGTTGAGGTTCGCCTGCAGAACCGGAGTAGGATTAAAAGTACCTACTCTGACATGGGCTCTGCAGACTGCCCTCCCTGGGGAGGGGGGGGGGGCTGGGCCCCCGGCGCCGTCCGCGGCCACTGCGCGGATGCAGCCCCAGACGCGCCTTTCTCTTTCGTCGCTGCGCGGCCCCTCTTGGGAGCCGGAGCACACGCTTTGGCCCCGAATCTATGGCCCGATGGTCTCCCCAGGTCCGCGCAGAGCGGACACCTGGGGGCGACCTTGCAGGCCGAAGCCCGGTGCTCCGCCGCCCCGCAGCGGTAGCACAACGCGCCTCTGTCGACCGCGCTCTTACATGTCGCCCGCGTGTGCCCCGTCTCCAAGCAACGGAAGCATTGGAGGGGCCGCTCCCTCAGTGCCTGGACGCGGGCCGAGGACCAGCCGACCAGCAGCCGGCCCCCCGCCTCCACTTTCTTGACGTCCGCGAGGGGGCCCTGGGCCCAACAGGAGCCCAGCGCCTGCTCCGAGGCGGGTCTGCGGATCTCGCCGACCCGGAACTCCGCCGCGGAACACCCCCCCGCCGCCGCCAGCGCCGTCGCTACGTCACTGGACGACACCGAGTCGTCCAGGCCCGCCACGCGCACCTCGCCGCGCTTGACCGCCTGGGAGACCTTAACCCCGGTCCCCCCAAGCGCCTCGGCGATCCTCCCGGAGAGGAGGATCCTCCCGTGCCTTCTCCTGGCACCCCGTGCCCCTGACCTCCAGGAGGATCCCTCCGGTTTTCGACCGCCTGGGAAGCACCCCCGACTCGATCCCGATAGCCTTGAGGTCCACCCTCACTTTTGCCCTGGCCATCACCTCCGAGTAAGTGAGCTTGCAGCTCTCGGGGATGGTGATGGCCACTGCTCCCGTTATGGGGGTGCGTCCCAGGCCACCGACCCTCCCGGCGGCGGGCTTCGCCGCGCTCGCGCCGCCCTGCACTCGTGCGCCGCCCGCCGTCCTCGGCTCCCTCGCAGCCCGCTGCCGTGAAGCAGCGGCAGCTGCCTCGGCCGCGGCTGCTCTCACCGCAGCCTCCTCCGCGGCCATCTTCTTCTTGTCCTTCTTCACCGCCTTAGCCGTCACCTCCATCCACGAGGCCGGGACGACCGGTGGCGGAATGACAACGGGGGGCACCACCCTCACGTTGGACACGACCACCGGTCCAGTCCCCTTGGTGACAGACGTCGCCGGCAGAGAAGCCACCGGCGTCGCCTCGCGCGCCGACTTACCTTCCGCCCGGAGGGCCGGGGCCAACCTGGCCAGAATCGTCCTGAACCGCTCCTCCATCCGGGCCTCTAGCTCCCGGTTCCTGGCCGTTATCAGCGCGCCGACCCGGAGAAGCAGGGCTTCAGAGTCCAAAACTCCCGCTCCCTCCCCCGACGACCCTATCGCCTCCGTCCCCCGCGTACGGACCCCCGCTGTCGAGGAGGCGGGGGGCGTCTCCTCTATTGGCGCATGCCCCGCCCGGCGACCGCTGTCGGTGTTCGCCGGCCGCCCGGCCTCCATTGACCGGAGCCTCGCCCGGAGGTCACCAGCCTCCTTCGCGAGGTCCGCGTTCTGCTCGCGGAGGCGGGCTACCTCCTGGCTCCCCTGCCACGCCATCCCGGTAAAGCACCGCTGCATCAAGGTGGTGCAGTGGGCCCTGGCGACTGCAGAACAATCCCGCAAGTCTTTAACCAGGTCCCCCTTGAGGCCCTTTGAGACGGTGGAGACTCTCTCCACCCTCAACATCGCCTCCTCCACCTCCCCCACCAGCTGCGCCGTCGGCATCCTCCCACCCAGCTCGATGAGGTCATCGACCCTCCTCCTCTGACTCCTCTCGGCGCGGCCGCCGAGGGCCAGGTCCATGATGGGCGTCCCCGACGTGCCCTCCCCGGGGTCCGCCTGCGGCACCGACCCGCCACGGGTGTGCTGCCCCCCCCCCCTCTAACCGGGCACGCTTGGGGACAGAGACCCCAGATGTCGCGCCCCGCTTCTCCGCGCCCACGCGCGTCGTGATGGAACCGACGGTGCTCGAGATGGAGATGATTGTTTCACCCCCATCCGAGTCCTCGTCCGCGATGACCGCGGCCGCGTCCTCCCCGGCAGTAACCACTGCCATCTCCTCCCCGGCAGTGACCACTGCCCTCTCTTCCCCCGCCGTCGCTGCTGCCGTATCGGCAGCCTCCCCCACAACATCAAGGTTTTTATTCTTAGATTCCATGTCTGGTCCCACGAGATTGGTAGGAAAAAACACGTCCGCCCGGGCAGAGCCTCCTTGCCGGGTTAAGGCTAATTTCAACTGGAGTTCGCCAGGTATCCAGACGTTGGTGCGCTAGTGGCTTATGTTCCCCACCAGCCGCGCCCTGTAGCCAGGGCGTACCCTCTCACCGCGCACCTAAGCTTAGGGCATTAGGGATATTTTATAGAGGTTATCATCCCCGCGGCCCGGCCGATTAAGGCAAGACCACCGTTCCGGTAAAACATGACCACCGGTTTACGGCATGGGACCCTACGGCGACCTCCCCGGTCGTTATCGCAGGACCCATTGAGGGTCCTCCGTGTGAGCCTTACCGCAAGGGAGGCCCTGCCAATATCCGAAGATCCCGCCGGCATCGCCTCACACATCATTGGGACTACTTCCCGCGGAATACCCCTTGCTCCGTTAGCAACACACAACTATGTGTGTTCCCAGGGACCACCACGAGGAGATGGAGCGTAGAGGGTTTTAAGAATATGACCACCACCACTGTGGCATACCTAGCAGTGGATCCGAGTCACCACTACTAAGCCCATATCCCCTCGGCCCCCCATCCTATCCTCTATCCTATCCTATCCTCTATCCTATCCTATCCTCTATCCTATCCTATCCTCTATCCTATCCTATCCTCTATCCTATCCGATCCTCAATCCTATCCTATCCTCTATCCTATCCTATCCTCCTTCTTCTATCCTATCATTCTTTCTTCAATCCTATATCTTCTATCGTATCCTGTATCCTATCCCATCCTCTGCCCTATCCTATACTCTATCCTATCCTATAATATCCTCTATTCTATCCAATCCTCTATCCTATCCTGTATCCTATGCTATCCTCAATCCTATACTATCCCATCCTCAATCCTATCCTATCCTCTACGCTATCCTATCCTCTATACTACCCTATCCTCTATAATATGGTATCCTCTATCCTATCCTATCCTCTATCCTATACTATCCTCTATCCTATGCCTATCCTCTATCCTATCCTATCCTCTATCCTATCCTATCCTCTATCCTATCCTCTATCCTATCCTCTATCCTATCCTATCCACTATCCTATCTATCCTCTATTGTCTCCTATCCCCTATCCTATCCAATCCCCTATCCTATCCTCTATCCTAACCTATCCTCTATCCTATGTTATTCTCTATCCGATCCTCTATCCTATCCTATCCTCTATGCTATCCCATCCTCTATCCTATCCTATCCTCTATCCTATCCTCTCCTCTATCCTATCCTATCCTCTATCCTATCCTATCCTCTATCCTATCCTATCCTCTATCGTCTCCTGTCCTCCAGCCTATCCTATCCCCTATCCTATCCTCTATCGTATATTATCCACTTTCCTATCCTATTCTCTATCCTATCGTATCAACTATCCTATCCAATCCCCTATCCCAACCTCTATCCAATCCTCTATCCTATCCTCTATCCTATCCTCTATCTAATCCTCTATCCTATCCTCTATCCTATCCTATCCTCAATCCTATTCTATCCTCTATCCTTTCCTCTATCCTATCCTCTATCCTATCCTCTATCCTATCCAATCCTCTATCCTATCCTATCCCCTATCCTATCCAATCATATATCCTATCGTATCCTCTATCCTATCCTCTATCCTATCCTATCCTCTAACGTCTCCTATCCCCTATCCTATCCAATCCCCTATCCCATCCTCTATCCAATCCTATCCTCTATCCCATCCTATCCTCTATGCTATCCTATAATCTATCCTATCCTATCCTCTATAATATCGTATCCTCTATCCTATCCTATCCTCTATCCTATCCTATCCTCTATCCTATCCTATCCTCTATCCTATCCTATCCTCTATCGTCTCCTATCCCCTATCCTATCCAATCCCCTATCCTATCCTGTATCCTAACCTATCCTCTATCCTATCTTATTCTCTATCCGATCCTCTATCCTATCCTATCCTCTATGCTATCCTATCCTCTATCCTATCCTATCCTCTATCCTATCCTCTCCTCTATCCTATCCTATCCTCTATCCTATCCTATCCTCTATCGTCTCCTGTCCTCCAGCCTATCCTATCCCCTATCCTAACCTCTATCCTATCCTATCCTCTATCCTCTCCTATCCTCTATTATATAATATCCTCTATTCTATCCAATCCTCTATCCTATCCTCTATCCTGTCTCATCCTCTATCCTATCCTATCCTCTAGTCTATCCAAACCTCTATCCTATCCTCTATCCTATCCTTTCCTCTAACCTATCCTATCCTCTAGCCTATCCTATCCTCTATCCTATCCTATCCTCTATCCAATCCTCCATACTATCCTCTATCCTATCCTCTATCATATGCTATCCTCAATCGAATCCTATCCTATCCTCTATCCTATAATATCATCTATCTGATCCTATCGTCTATCCTATCCTATCCTCTATCCTATCCTATCTTCTATCCTCTATCCTCTATCCTATCCTATCCTCTATCCAATCCTATCCTCAATCCTATCCTATCCTATCCTCTATCCTATCCTATCCTCTATCCTATCCTATCCTCTATTATATCGTAACCTCTATCCTATCCTCTATTATATCGTAACCTCTATCCTATCCTATCCTCTATCCTATCCTATCCTCTATCCTATCCTATTCTCTATCCTATCCTATCCTCTATAATATCGTATCCTCTATCCTATCCTATCCTCTATCCTATCCTATCCTCTATCCTATCCTATACTCTATCCTATCCTACCCTCTACCCTATCCTATCCTCTATCCTATCCTCTATCCTATCCTATCCTCTATCCTATCCTATCCTCTATCGTCTCCTATCCCCTATCCTATCCAATCCCCTATCCTATCCTCTATCCTAACCTATCCTCTATCCTATCTTATTCTCTATCCGATCCTCTATCCTATCCTATCCTCTATGCTATCCTATACTCTATCCTATCCTATCCTCTATCCTATCCTCTCCTCTATCCTATCCTATCCTCTATCCTATCCTATCCTCTATCGTCTCCTGTCCTCCAGCCTATCCTATCCCCTATCCTATCCTCTATCCTATATTATCCACTATCCTATCCTATTCTCTATCCTATCCAATCCCCTATCCCATCCTCTATCCTATCCTCTATCCTATCCTCTATCCTATCCTCTATCAAATCCTCTATCCTATTCTCTATCCTATCCTATCCTCAATCCTATTCTATCCTCTATCCTATCCTCTATCCTATCCTCTATCATATCCTCTATCCTATCCTATCCTCTATCCTATCCTATCCCCTATCCTATCCAATCATATATCCTATCGTATCCTCTATCCTATCCTCTATCCTATCCTATCCTCTAACGTCTCCTATCCCCTATCCTATCCAATCCCCTATCCCATCCTCTATCCAATCCTATCCTCTATCCTATCCAATCCTCTATCTTATCCGATCATCAATCCTATCCTATCCTCTATCCTATCCTATCCTCTATCCTATCCAATCCTCTATCCTATCCTCTATCCTATACTCTATCCTATCCTCTATCCAATCCTATCCTCTATCGTCTCCTATCCCCTATCCTATCCAATCCCCTATCCTAACCTCTATCCTAACCTATCCTCTATCCTATCTTATTCTCTATCCGATCCTCTATCCTATCCTATCCTCTATGCTATCCTATCCTCCATCCTATCCTATCCTCTATCCTATCCTCTCCTCTATCCTATCCTATCCTCTATCCTATCCTATCCTCTATCGTCTCCTCTCCTCCAGCCTATCCTATCCCCTATCCTATCCTCTATCCTATATTATCAACTATCCTATCCTATTCTCTATCCTATCCAATCCCCTATCCCATCCTCTATCCTATCCTCTATCCTATCCTCTATCCTATCCTCTATCAAATCCTCTATCCTATCCTCTATCCTATCCTATCCTCAATCCTATTCTATCCTCTATCCTATCCTCTATCCTATCCTCTATCCTATCCTCTATCCTATCCTCTATCCTATCCTATACTCTATCCTATCCTACCCTCTACCCTATCCTATCCTCTATCCTATCCTCTATCCTATCCTATCCTCTATCCTATCCTATCCTCTATCGTCTCCTATCCCCTATCCTATCCAATCCCCTATCCTATCCTCTATCCTAACCTATCCTCTATCCTATCTTATTCTCTATCCGATCCTCTATCCTATCCTATCCTCTATGCTATCCTATACTCTATCCTATCCTATCCTCTATCCTATCCTCTCCTCTATCCTATCCAATCCTCTATCCTATCCTATCCTCTATCGTCTCCTGTCCTCCAGCCTATCCTATCCCCTATCCTATCCTCTATCCTATATTATCCACTATCCTATCCTATTCTCTATCCTATCCAATCCCCTATCCCATCCTCTATCCTATCCTCTATCCTATCCTCTATCCTATCCTCTATCCTATCCTCTATCAAATCCTCTATCCTATCCTCTATCCTATCCTATCCTCAATCCTATTCTATCCTCTATCCTATCCTCTATCCTATCCTCTATCATATCCTCTATCCTATCCTATCCTCTATCCTATCCTATCCCCTATCCTATCCAATCATATATCCTATCGTATCCTCTATCCTATCCTCTAACGTCTCCTATCCCCTATCCTATCCAATCCCCTATCCCATCCTCTATCCAATCCTATCCTCTATCCTATCCGATCCTCTATCCTATCCTATCCTCTATGCTATCCTATCCTCTATCCTATCCTATCCTCAATCCTATTCTATCCTCTATCCTATCCTCTATCCTATCCTCTATCCTATCCTCTATCCTATCCTATACTCTATCCTATCCTACCCTCTACCCTATCCTATCCTCTATCCTATCCTCTATCCTATCCTATCCTCTATCCTATCCTATCCTCTATCGTCTCCTATCCCCTATCCTATCCAATCCCCTATCCTATCCACTATCCTAACCTATCCTCTATCCTATCTTATTCTCTATCCGATCCTCTATTCTATCCTATCCTCTATGCTATCCTATCCTCTATCCTATCCTATCCTCTATCCTATCCTCTCCTCTATCCTATCCTATCCGCTATCCTATCCTATCCTCTATCCTATCCTATCCTCTATCGTATCCTATCCTCTATCCTATTCAATCCTCTATCCTATGATCTATCCTATCCTCTATCCTATCCTCTATCCAATCCTATCCTCTATCCTATCCAATCCTCTATCTTATCCGATCCTCAATCCTATCCTTTCCTCTAACCTATCCTATCCTCTAGCCTATCCTATCCTCTATCCTATCCTATCCTCTATCCAATCCTCCATACTATCCTCTATCCTATCCTCTATCATATGCTATCCTCAATCGAATCCTATCCTATCCTCTATCCTATAATATCATCTATCTGATCCTATCGTCTATCCTATCCTATCCTCTATCCTATCCTATCTTCTATCCTCTATCCTCTATCCTATCCTATCCTCTATCCAATCCTATCCTCAATCCTATCCTATCCTATCCTCTATCCTATCCTATCCTCTATCCTATCCTATCCTCTATTATATCGTAACCTCTATCCTATCCTCTATTATATCGTAACCTCTATCCTATCCTATCCTCTATCCTATCCTATCCTCTATCCTATCCTATTCTCTATCCTATCCTATCCTCTACACTATCATATCCTCTATACTCTATCCTATCCTATCCTCAATCCTATCCTATTCTCAATCCTATCCTATCCTCTATAATATCGTATCCTCTATCCTATCCTATCCTCTATCCTATCCTATCCTCTATCCTATCCTATACTCTATCCTATCCTACCCTCTACCCTATCCTATCCTCTATCCTATCCTCTATCCTATCCTATCCTCTATCCTATCCTATCCTCTATCGTCTCCTATCCCCTATCCTATCCAATCCCCTATCCTATCCTCTATCCTAACCTATCCTCTATCCTATCTTATTCTCTATCCGATCCTCTATCCTATCCTATCCTCTATGCTATCCTATACTCTATCCTATCCTATCCTCTATCCTATCCTCTCCTCTATCCTATCCTATCCTCTATCCTATCCTATCCTCTATCGTCTCCTGTCCTCCAGCCTATCCTATCCCCTATCCTATCCTCTATCCTATATTATCCACTATCCTATCCTATTCTCTATCCTATCCAATCCCCTATCCCATCCTCTATCCTATCCTCTATCCTATCCTCTATCCTATCCTCTATCAAATCCTCTATCCTATCCTCTATCCTATCCTATCCTCAATCCTATTCTATCCTCTATCCTATCCTCTATCCTATCCTCTATCATATCCTCTATCCTATCCTATCCTCTATCCTATCCTATCCCCTATCCTATCCAATCATATATCCTATCGTATCCTCTATCCTATCCTCTATCCTATCCTATCCTCTAACGTCTCCTATCCCCTATCCTATCCAATCCCCTATCCCATCCTCTATCCAATCCTATCCTCTATCCTATCCAATCCTCTATCTTATCCGATCATCAATCCTATCCTATCCTCTATCCTATCCTATCCTCTATCCTATCCAATCCTCTATCCTATCCTCTATCCTATACTCTATCCTATCCTCTATCCAATCCTATCCTCTATCGTCTCCTATCCCCTATCCTATCCAATCCCCTATCCTAACCTCTATCCTAACCTATCCTCTATCCTATCTTATTCTCTATCCGATCCTCTATCCTATCCTATCCTCTATGCTATCCTATCCTCCATCCTATCCTATCCTCTATCCTATCCTCTCCTCTATCCTATCCTATCCTCTATCCTATCCTATCCTCTATCGTCTCCTCTCCTCCAGCCTATCCTATCCCCTATCCTATCCTCTATCCTATATTATCCACTATCCTATCCTATTCTCTATCCTATCCAATCCCCTATCCCATCCTCTATCCTATCCTCTATCCTATCCTCTATCCTATCCTCTATCAAATCCTCTATCCTATCCTCTATCCTATCCTATCCTCAATCCTATTCTATCCTCTATCCTATCCTCTATCCTATCCTCTATCCTATCCTCTATCCTATCCTATACTCTATCCTATCCTACCCTCTACCCTATCCTATCCTCTATCCTATCCTCTATCCTATCCTATCCTCTATCCTATCCTATCCTCTATCGTCTCCTATCCCCTATCCTATCCAATCCCCTATCCTATCCTCTATCCTAACCTATCCTCTATCCTATCTTATTCTCTATCCGATCCTCTATCCTATCCTATCCTCTATGCTATCCTATACTCTATCCTATCCTATCCTCTATCCTATCCTCTCCTCTATCCTATCCAATCCCCTATCCCATCCTCTATCCAATCCTATCCTCTATCCTATCCGATCCTCTATCCTATCCTATCCTCTATGCTATCCTATCCTCTATCCTATCCTATCCTCAATCCTATTCTATCCTCTATCCTATCCTCTATCCTATCCTCTATCCTATCCTCTATCCTATCCTATACTCTATCCTATCCTACCCTC
Organism: Halictus rubicundus; assembly: GCF_050948215.1. Lineage (NCBI taxonomy): Eukaryota > Metazoa > Arthropoda > Insecta > Hymenoptera > Halictidae > Halictus > Halictus rubicundus. Next base: position 120,112 of record NW_027488851.1, on the reverse strand, counting down.
TACCCTATCCTATCCTCTATCCTATCCTCTATCCTATCCTATCCTCTATCCTATCCTATCCTCTATCGTCTCCTATCCCCTATCCTATCCAATCCCCTATCCTATCCACTATCCTAACCTATCCTCTATCCTATCTTATTCTCTATCCGATCCTCTATTCTATCCTATCCTCTATGCTATCCTATCCTCTATCCTATCCTATCCTCTATCCTATCCTCTCCTCTATCCTATCCTATCCGCTATCCTATCCTATCCTCTATCCTATCCTATCCTCTATCGTATCCTATCCTCTATCCTATTCAATCCTCTATCCTATGATCTATCCTATCCTCTATCCTATCCTCTATCCAATCCTATCCTCTATCCTATCCAATCCTCTATCTTATCCGATCCTCAATCCTATCCTATCCTCTATCCTATCCTATCCTCTATCCTATCCTCTATCCTATACTCTATCCTATCCTCTATCCAATCCTATCCTCTATCCTATCCTATCCTCAATCCTATCCTATCCACTATCCTATCCTATCCTCTTTCCTATCCTATTCTCAATCCTATCCTATCCTCTACACTATCATATCCTCTATCCTCTATCCTATCGTTTCCTCTATCCTATCCCATCCTCTATCCTATCCTATCCTCTATCCTATCCTATCCTATTCTCTATCCTATACTATCCTCTATCCTATACTATCCTCTATCCTATCCTATCCTGTATCCTATCCAATCTTCTATCCTATCCTATCCTCAATTCTATCCTGCATCCTATCCAATCCACTATGCTATCCTATCCTCTATCCTATCGTATCCTCTATCCTATCCCATCCTCTATCCTATCATATCCTCTGTCCTGTCCTATCCTCTATCCTATCCTATCCTCTATCCTATCCTATCCTCTATCCTATCGTATCCTCTATCCTATCCCATCCTCTATCCTATCCTATCGTCTATCCTATAATATCCTCTATCCTATCCAATCCTCTATCCTATCCTATCCTCTATCCTATCCTATCCTCTATCCTATACTATCCTCTATCCTATCCTATCCTCTATCCTATCCTCTATAATATCGTATCCTCTATCCTATCCTATCCTCTATCCTATCCTCAATCCTCTCATATCCTCTACCCTATCCTATCCACTATCCTATACTATCCTCTATCCTATCCTCTATCATATGCTATCCTCAATCGAATCCTATCCTATCCACTATCCTATAATATCATCTATCTGATCCTATCGTCTATCCTATCCTATCCTCTATCCTATCCTCAATCCTCTCATATCCTCTACCCTATCCTATCCACTATCCTATACTATCCTCTATCCTATCCTCTATCATATGCTATCCTCAATCGAATCCTATCCTATCCACTATCCTATAATATCATCTATCTGATCCTATCGTCTATCCTATCCTATCCTCTATCCTATCCTATCTTCTATCCTCTATCCTCTATCCTATCCTATCCTCTATCCAATCCTATCCTCAATCCTATCCTATCCTATCCTCTATCCTATCCTATCCTATTTCCTATCCTATTCTCTATCCTATCCTATCCTCTATCCTATCCTATCCTCTATCCTAACCTATCCTCTATCCTATCGTATCCTGTATCCTATCCCATCATCTGCCCTATATTATACTCTATCCTATCCTATCCTCTATCCTATCCTATCCTTAATCCTATCCTATCCTCCATGCTATCCTATCCTCTATCCTATCCTCTATTCTATCCTATCCTCTATCCTATCCTATCCTCTATCCTATCCTATCCTCTATCCTATCATCTATCCTATCCTATCCTCTATCCTATCCTATCCTCTATCCTATCCTATCCTCTATCCTATCCTATCCTCTATCCTATCCTATCCTCTATCCTATTCTATCCTCTATCGTCTCCTGTCCTCCATCCAATCCAATCCCCTATCCTATCCTCTATCCTATATTATCCACTATCCTATCCTATTCTCTATCCTATCGTAACAACTATCCTATCCTATCCTCTATCCTATCCTATCCTCTATAATATCGTAACCTCTATCCTATCCTATCCTCTATCCTATCCTATCCTCTATCCTATCCTATCCTCTATCCTATCCTCTATCCTATCCTATCCTCTATCCTATCCTATCCTCTATCCTATCCTATCCTCTATCCTATCCTATCCTCTATCGTCTCCTGTCCTCCATCCAATCCAATCCCCTATCCTATCCTCTATCCTATATTATCCACTATCCTATCCTATTCTCTATCCTATCGTAACAACTATCCTATCCTATCCTCTATCCTATCCAATCCTCTATCTTATCCGATCCTCAATCCTATCCTATCCTCTATCCTATCCTATCCTCTATCCTATCCAATCCTCTATCCTATCCTCTATCCTATACTCTATCCTATCCTCTATCCAATCCTATCCTCTATCCTATCCTATCCTCAATCCTATCCTATCCTCTATCCTATTCTATCCTCTTTACTATCCTATTCTCAATCCTATCCTATCCTCTACACTATCATATCCTCTATCCTCTATCCTATCGTTTCCTCTATCCTATCCCATCCTCTATCCTATCCTATCCTCTATCCTATCCTATCCTATTCTCTATCCTATACTATCCTCTATCCTATACTATCCTCTATCCTATCCTATCCTGTATCCTATCCAATCTTCTATCCTATCCTATCCTCAATTCTATCCTGCATCCTATCCAATCCACTATGCTATCCTATCCTCTATCCTATCGTATCCTCTATCCTATCCCATCCTCTATCCTATCATATCCTCTGTCCTGTCCTATCCTCTATCCTATCCTATCCTCTATCCTATCCTATCCTCTATCCTATCGTATCCTCTATCCTATCCCATCCTCTATCCTATCCTATCGTCTATCCTATAATATCCTCTATCCTATCCAATCCTCTATCCTATCCTATCCTCTATCCTATCCTATCCTCTATCCTATACTATCCTCTATCCTATCCTATCCTCTATCCTATCCTATCCTCTATCCTATCCTATCCTCTATCCTATCCTATCCTCTATCCTATCCTATCCTCTATCCTATCCTATTCTCTATCCTATCCTATCCCCTATAGTGTCCTATCCTCTATCCTATCCTATCCTCTATCCTATCCTATCCTCTATCCTATCCTATTCTCTATCCTATCCTATCCCTTATCCTATCCTATCCTCTATCCTATCCTATCCTCTATCCTATCCTATCCTCTATCCTATCCAATACCCTATCCTATCCTCTATCCCATCCTATACTCAATCCTATCCTATACTGTATTATATCCTATCCTCTTTCCTATCCACTATCATATCGTATCCTCTATCCTATCCTATCCTCTACATTATAATATCCTCTATCCTATCCTATCCCCTATCCTATCCTATCCTCTATCCTATCCTCTATCCTATCCTATCCTCTATCCTCTATCCTCTATCCTCTATCCTCTATCCTCTATCCTATCCTATCCTCTATCCTATCCTATCTTCTATCCTATCCAATCCCATATCCATCCTCTAACCCATCCTATACTCAATCCTATCCTATACTGTAATATATCCTATCCTCTTTCCTATCCTCTATCATATCGTATCCTCTATCCTATCCTATCCTCTACTCTATAATATCCTCTATCCTATCCCATTCTCTATCCTATCCTATCCTCTATCCTATCCTATCCTGTATCCTATCCAAATTCTACCCTACCCTCTATCCTATCCTATCCTCTATCCTATCCTATCCTCTATCCTATACTATCCTCTATCCTATCCTATCCTCTATCCTATCCTATCCTCTATCCTATCCTATCCTCTATCCTATCCTATCCTCTATCCTATCCTATCCACTATCCTATCCTATCCTCTATCCTATCCTATCCTCTATAGTGTCCTATCCTCTATCCTATCCTATCCTCTATCCTATCCTATCCTCTATCCTATCCTATTCTCTATCCTATCCTGTCCTCTATCCTATCCTATCCTCTATCCTATCCTATCCTCTACCCTATAATATCCTCTATCCTATCCTCTTCTCTATCCTATCCTATCCTGTATCCTATCCAAATTCTACCCTACCCTCTATCGTATCCTATCCTCTATGCTATCCTCTATCCTATCCTATCCTCTATCCTATCCTATCCTCTATTCTATCCTATCCTCTATCCTATCCTCTCCTCTATCCTATCCTATCCTCTATCCTATCCTATCCTCTATCCTATCTTATCCTCTATCCTATCCTATCCTGTATCCTATCCAAATTCTACCCTTCCCTCTATCCTATCCTATCCTCTATCCTATCCTATTCCCTATCCTATACTATCCTCTATCCTATCCTATCCTCTATCCTATCCTATCCTCTATCCTATCCTATCCTCTATCCTATCCTATTCTCTATCCTATCCTATCCTCTATCCTATCCTATCCTCTATCCTATTCTATCCTCTATCCTATCCTATCCTCTATCCTATCCTATCCTCTATCCTATCCTCTATCCCATCCTATACTCAATCCTATCCTATACTGTATTATATCCTATCCTCTTTCCTATCCTCTATCATATCGTATCCTCTATCCTATCCTATCCTCTACCCTATAATATCCTCTATCCTATCCTCTTCTCTATCCTATCCTATCCTCTATCCTATCCTATCCTCTATCCTATCCTATCCTCTATCCTATCATATCCTCTATCCTATCCTATCCTCTATCCTATCCTATCCTCTATCCTGTAATCTATCCTCAATCCTATCCTCTATCCTATCCTATTCTCTATCCTATCCTATCCTCTATCCTATCCTATCCCCTATCCTATCCTATCCTCTATCCTATCCTATCCTCTATCCTATCCTATCCTCTATCCTCTATCCTCTATCCTATCCTATCCTCTATCCTATCCTATCTTCTATCCTATCGAATCCCATATCCCATCCTCTAACCCATCCTATACTCAATCCTATCCTATACTGTATTATATCCTATCCTCTTTCCTATCCTCTATCATATCGTATCCTCTATCCTATCCTTTCCTCTACTCTATAATATCCTCTATCCTATCCCATTCTCTATCCTAACCTATCCTCTATCCTATCCTATCCTGTATCCTATAATATCCTCTATCCTATCCTCTTCTCTATCCTATCCTATCCTCTATCCTATCCTATCCTCTATCCTATCCTATCCTCTATCCTATCATATCCTCTATCCTATCCTATCCTCTATTCTATCCTATCCTCTATCCTGTAATCTATCCTCAATCCTATCCTCTATCCTATCCTATTCTCTATCCTATCCTATCCTCTATCCTATCCTATCCCCTATCCTATCCTATCCTCTATCCTATCCTATCCTCTATCCTATCCTATCCTCTATCCTCTATCCTCTATCCTATCCTATCCTCTATCCTATCCTATCTTCTATCCTATCCAATCCCATATCCCATCCTCTAACACATCCTATACTCTATCCTATCCTATCCTCTATCCTCTATCATCTATCCTATCCTATCCTCTATCCTATCCTATCTTCTATCCTATCCAATCCCATATCCATCCTCTAACCCATCCTATACTCAATCCTATCCTATACTGTATTATATCCTATCCTCTTTCCTATCCTCTATCATATCGTATCTTCTATCCTATCCTATCCTCTACTCTATAATATCCTCTATCCTATCCCATTCTCTATCCTATCCTATCCTCTATCCTATCCTATCCTGTATCCTATCCAAATTCTAACCTACCCTCTATCCTATCCTATCCTCTATCCTATCCTATCCTCTATCCTATCCTCTCCTCTATCCTATCCTATCCTCTATCCTATCCTATCCTCTATCCTATCTTATCCTCTATCCTATCCTATCCTGTATCCTATCCAAATTCTACCCTACCCTCTATCCTATCCTATCCTCTATCCTATCCTATTCCCTATCCTATACTATCCTCTATCCTATCCTATCCTCTATCCTACCCTATCCTCTATCCTATCCTATCCTCTATCCTATACTATTCTCTATCCTATCCTATCCTCTATCCTATCCTATCCTCTATCCTATCCTATCCTCTATCCTATCCTATCCTCTATCCTATCCTATCCTCTATCCTATCCTCTATCCCATCCTATACTCAATCCTATCCTATACTGTATTATATCCTATCCTCTTTCGTATCCTCTATCATATCGTATCCTCTATCCTATCCTATCCTCTACCCTATAATATCCTCTATCCTATCCTCTTCTCTATCCTATCCTATCCTCTATCCTATCCTATCCTCTATCCTATCCTATCCTCTATCCTATCATATCCTCTATCCTATCCTATCCTCTATCCTATCCTATCCTCTATCCTGTAATCTATCCTCAATCCTATCCTCTATCCTATCCTATTCTCTATCCTATCCTATCCTCTATCCTATCCTATCCCCTATCCTATCCTATCCTCTATCCTATCCTATCCTCTATCCTATCCTATCCTCTATCCTCTATCCTCTATCCTATCCTATCCTCTATCCTATCCTATCTTCTATCCTATCGAATCCCATATCCCATCCTCTAACCCATCCTATACTCAACCCTATCCTATACTGTATTATATCCTATCCTCTTTCCTATCCTCTATCATATCGTATCCTCTATCCTATCCTTTCCTCTACTCTATAATATCCTCTATCCTATCCCATTCTCTATCCTATCCTATCCTCTATCCTATCCTATCCTGTATCCTATAATATCCTCTATCCTATCCTCTTCTCTATCCTATCCTATCCTCTATCCTATCCTATCCTCTATCCTATCCTATCCTCTATCCTATCCTATCCTGTATCCTATCCAAATTCTAACCTACCCTCTATCCTATCCTATCCTCTATCCTATCCTATCCTCTATCCTATCCTCTCCTCTATCCTATCCTATCCTCTATCCTATCCTATCCTCTATCCTATCTTATCCTCTATCCTATCCTATCCTGTATCCTATCCAAATTCTACCCTACCCTCTATCCTATCCTATCCTCTATCCTATCCTATTCCCTATCCTATACTATCCTCTATCCTATCCTATCCTCTATCCTATCCTATCCTCTATCCTATCCTATCCTCTATCCTATCCTATTCTCTATCCTATCCTATCCTCTATCCTATCCTACCCTCTATCCTATCCTATCCTCTATCCTATCCTATTCCCTATCCTATACTATCCTCTATCCTATCCTATCCTCTATCCTATCCTATCCTCTATCCTATCATATCCTCTATCCTATCCTATCCTCTATCCTATCCTATCCTCTATCCTGTAATCTATCCTCAATCCTATCCTCTATCCTATCCTATTCTCTATCCTATCCTATCCTCTATCCTATCCTATCCCCTATCCTATCCTATCCTCTATCCTATCCTATCCTCTATCCTATCCTATCCTCTATCCTCTATCCTCTATCCTATCCTATCCTCTATCCTATCCTATCTTCTATCCTATCCAATCCCATATCCCATCCTCTAACCCATCCTATACTCTATCCTATCCTATCCTCTATCCTCTATCATCTATCCTATCCTATCCTCTATCCTATCCTATCTTCTATCCTATCCAATCCCATATCCATCCTCTAACCCATCCTATACTCAATCCTATCCTATACTGTATTATATCCTATCCTCTTTCCTATCCTCTATCATATCGTATCCTCTATCCTATCCTATCCTCTACTCTATAATATCCTCTATCCTATCCCATTCTCTATCCTATCCTATCCTCTATCCTATCCTATCCTGTATCCTATCCAAATTCTAACCTACCCTCTATCCTATCCTATCCTCTATCCTATCCTATCCTCTATCCTATCCTCTCCTCTATCCTATCCTATCCTCTATCCTATCCTATCCTCTATCCTATCTTATCCTCTATCCTATCCTATCCTGTATCCTATCCAAATTCTACCCTACCCTCTATCCTATCCTATCCTCTATCCTATCCTATTCCCTATCCTATACTATCCTCTATCCTATCCTATCCTCTATCCTATCCTATCCTCTATCCTATCCTATCCTCTATCCTATCCTATTCTCTATCCTATCCTATCCTCTATCCTATCCTATCCTCTATCCTATCCTATCCTCTATCCTATCCTCTATCCCATCCTATACTCAATCCTATCCTATACTGTATTATATCCTATCCTCTTTCCTATCCTCTATCATATCGTATCCTCTATCCTATCCTATCCTCTACCCTATAATATCCTCTATCCTATCCTCTTCTCTATCCTATCCTATCCTCTATCCTATCCTATCCTCTATCCTATCCTATCCTCTATCCTATCATATCCTCTATCCTATCCTATCCTCTATCCTATCCTATCCTCTATCCTGTAATCTATCCTCAATCCTATCCTCTATCCTATCCTATTCTCTATCCTATCCTATCCTCTATCCTATCCTATCCCCTATCCTATCCTATCCTCTATCCTATCCTATCCTCTATCCTATCCTATCCTCTATCCTCTATCCTCTATCCTATCCTATCCTCTATCCTATCCTATCTTCTATCCTATCCAATCCCATATCCATCCTCTAACCCATCCTATACTCAATCCTATCCTATACTGTATTATATCCTATCCTCTTTCCTATCCTCTATCATATCGTATCCTAAATCCTATCCTATCCTCTACTCTATAATATCCTCTATCCTATCCCTACTCTATCCTATCCTATCCTCTATCCTATCCTATCCTGTATCCTATCCAAATTCTAACCTACCCTCTATCCTATCCTATCCTCTATCCTATCCTATCCTCTATCCTACACTATCCTCTATCCTATCCTATCCTCTATCCTATCCTATCCCCTATCCTATCCTATCCTCTATCCTATCCTATCCTCTATCCTATCCTATCCTCTATCCTCTATCCTATCCTATCTTCTATCCTATCCAATCCCATATCCCATCCTCTAACCCATCCTATACTCTATCCTATCCTATCCTCTATCCTCTATCATCTATCCTATCCTATCCTCTATCCTATCCTATCTTCTATCCTATCCAATCCCATATCCATCCTCTAACCCATCCTATACTCAATCCTATCCTATACTGTATTATATCCTATCCTCTTTCCTATCCTCTATCATATCGTATCCTCTATCCTATCCTATCCTCTACTCTATAATATCCTCTATCCTATCCCATTCTCTATCCTATCCTATCCTCTATCCTATCCTATCCTGTATCCTATCCAAATTCTAACCTACCCTCTATCCTATCCTATCCTCTATCCTATCCTATCCTCTATCCTACACTATCCTCTATCCTATCCTATCCTCTATCCTATCCTATCCCCTATCCTATCCTATCCTCTATCCTATCCTATCCTCTATCCTATCCTATCCTCTATCCTCTATCCTATCCTATCTTCTATCCTATCCAATCCCATATCCCATCCTCTAACCCATCCTATACTCTATCCTATCCTATCCTCTATCCTCTATCATCTATCCTATCCTATCCTCTATCCTATCCTATCTTCTATCCTATCCAATCCCATATCCATCCTCTAACCCATCCTATACTCAATCCTATCCTATACTGTATTATATCCTATCCTCTTTCCTATCCTCTATCATATCGTATCCTCTATCCTATCCTATCCTCTACTCTATAATATCCTCTATCCTATCCCATTCTCTATCCTATCCTATCCTCTATCCTATCCTATCCTGTATCCTATCCAAATTCTAACCTACCCTCTATCCTATCCTATCCTCTATCCTATCGTTTCCTCTATCCTATCCCATCCTCTATCCTATCCTATCCTCTATCCTATCCTATCCTATTCTCTATCCTATACTATCCTCTATCCTATACTATCCTCTATCCTATCCTATCCTGTATCCTATCCAATCTTCTATCCTATCCTATCCTCAATTCTATCCTGCATCCTATCCAATCCACTATGCTATCCTATCCTCTATCCTATCGTATCCTCTATCCTATCCCATCCTCTATCCTATCATATCCTCTGTCCTGTCCTATTATCTATCCTATCCTATCCTCTATCCTATCCTATCCTCTATCCTATCGTATCCTCTATCCTATCCCATCCTCTATCCTATCCTATCGTCTATCCTATAATATCCTCTATCCTATCCAATCCTCTATCCTATCCTATCCTCTATCCTATCCTATCCTCTATCCTATACTATCCTCTATCCTATCCTATCCTCTATCCTATCCTATCCTCTATCCTATCCTATCCTCTATCCTATCCTATCCTCTATCCTATCCTATCCTCTATCCTATCCTATTCTCTATCCTATCCTATCCCCTATAGTGTCCTATCCTCTATCCTATCCTATCCTCTATCCTATCCTATCCTCTATCCTATCCTATTCTCTATCCTATCCTATCCCTTATCCTATCCTATCCTCTATCCTATCCTATCCTCTATCCTATCCTATCCTCTATCCTATCCAATACCCTATCCTATCCTCTATCCCATCCTATACTCAATCCTATCCTATACTGTATTATATCCTATCCTCTTTCCTATCCACTATCATATCGTATCCTCTATCCTATCCTATCCTCTACATTATAATATCCTCTATCCTATCCTATCCCCTATCCTATCCTATCCTCTATCCTATCCTCTATCCTATCCTATCCTCTATCCTCTATCCTCTATCCTCTATCCTCTATCCTCTATCCTATCCTATCCTCTATCCTATCCTATCTTCTATCCTATCCAATCCCATATCCATCCTCTAACCCATCCTATACTCAATCCTATCCTATACTGTAATATATCCTATCCTCTTTCCTATCCTCTATCATATCGTATCCTCTATCCTATCCTATCCTCTACTCTATAATATCCTCTATCCTATCCCATTCTCTATCCTATCCTATCCTCTATCCTATCCTATCCTGTATCCTATCCAAATTCTACCCTACCCTCTATCCTATCCTATCCTCTATCCTATCCTATCCTCTATCCTATACTATCCTCTATCCTATCCTATCCTCTATCCTATCCTATCCTCTATCCTATCCTATCCTCTATCCTATCCTATCCTCTATCCTATCCTATCCACTATCCTATCCTATCCTCTATCCTATCCTATCCTCTATAGTGTCCTATCCTCTATCCTATCCTATCCTCTATCCTATCCTATCCTCTATCCTATCCTATTCTCTATCCTATCCTGTCCTCTATCCTATCCTATCCTCTATCCTATCCTATCCTCTACCCTATAATATCCTCTATCCTATCCTCTTCTCTATCCTATCCTATCCTGTATCCTATCCAAATTCTACCCTACCCTCTATCGTATCCTATCCTCTATGCTATCCTCTATCCTATCCTATCCTCTATCCTATCCTATCCTCTATTCTATCCTATCCTCTATCCTATCCTCTCCTCTATCCTATCCTATCCTCTATCCTATCCTATCCTCTATCCTATCTTATCCTCTATCCTATCCTATCCTGTATCCTATCCAAATTCTACCCTACCCTCTATCCTATCCTATCCTCTATCCTATCCTATTCCCTATCCTATACTATCCTCTATCCTATCCTATCCTCTATCCTATCCTATCCTCTATCCTATCCTATCCTCTATCCTATCCTATTCTCTATCCTATCCTATCCTCTATCCTATCCTATCCTCTATCCTATCCTATCCTCTATCCTATCCTATCCTCTATCCTATCCTATCCTCTATCCTATCCTCTATCCCATCCTATACTCAATCCTATCCTATACTGTATTATATCCTATCCTCTTTCCTATCCTCTATCATATCGTATCCTCTATCCTATCCTATCCTCTACCCTATAATATCCTCTATCCTATCCTCTTCTCTATCCTATCCTATCCTCTATCCTATCCTATCCTCTATCCTATCCTATCCTCTATCCTATCATATCCTCTATCCTATCCTATCCTCTATCCTATCCTATCCTCTATCCTGTAATCTATCCTCAATCCTATCCTCTATCCTATCCTATTCTCTATCCTATCCTATCCTCTATCCTATCCTATCCCCTATCCTATCCTATCCTCTATCCTATCCTATCCTCTATCCTCTATCCTCTATCCTATCCTATCCTCTATCCTCTATCCTCTATCCTATCCTATCCTCTATCCTATCCTATCTTCTATCCTATCCAATCCCATATCCCATCCTCTAACCCATCCTATACTCTATCCTATCCTATCCTCTATCCTCTATCATCTATCCTATCCTATCCTCTATCCTATCCTATCTTCTATCCTATCCAATCCCATATCCATCCTCTAACCCATCCTATACTCAATCCTATCCTATACTGTATTATATCCTATCCTCTTTCCTATCCTCTATCATATCGTATCTTCTATCCTATCCTATCCTCTACTCTATAATATCCTCTATCCTATCCCATTCTCTATCCTATCCTATCCTCTATCCTATCCTATCCTGTATCCTATCCAAATTCTAACCTACCCTCTATCCTATCCTATCCTCTATCCTATCCTATCCTCTATCCTATCCTCTCCTCTATCCTATCCTATCCTCTATCCTATCCTATCCTCTATCCTATCTTATCCTCTATCCTATCCTATCCTGTATCCTATCCAAATTCTACCCTACCCTCTATCCTATCCTATCCTCTATCCTATCCTATTCCCTATCCTATACTATCCTCTATCCTATCCTATCCTCTATCCTATCCTATCCTCTATCCTATCCTATCCTCTATCCTATACTATTCTCTATCCTATCCTATCCTCTATCCTATCCTATCCTCTATCCTATCCTATCCTCTATCCTATCCTATCCTCTATCCTATCCTCTATCCCATCCTATACTCAATCCTATCCTATACTGTATTATATCCTATCCTCTTTCGTATCCTCTATCATATCGTATCCTCTATCCTATCCTATCCTCTACCCTATAATATCCTCTATCCTATCCTCTTCTCTATCCTATCCTATCCTCTATCCTATCCTATCCTCTATCCTATCCTATCCTCTATCCTATCATATCCTCTATCCTATCCTATCCTCTATCCTATCCTATCCTCTATCCTGTAATCTATCCTCAATCCTATCCTCTATCCTATCCTATTCTCTATCCTATCCTATCCTCTATCCTATCCTATCCCCTATCCTATCCTATCCTCTATCCTATCCTATCCTCTATCCTATCCTATCCTCTATCCTCTATCCTCTATCCTATCCTATCCTCTATCCTATCCTATCTTCTATCCTATCGAATCCCATATCCCATCCTCTAACCCATCCTATACTCAATCCTATCCTATACTGTATTATATCCTATCCTCTTTCCTATCCTCTATCATATCGTATCCTCTATCCTATCCTTTCCTCTACTCTATAATATCCTCTATCCTATCCCATTCTCTATCCTATCCTATCCTCTATCCTATCCTATCCTGTATCCTATAATATCCTCTATCCTATCCTCTTCTCTATCCTATCCTATCCTCTATCCTATCCTATCCTCTATCCTATCCTATCCTCTATCCTATCCTATCCTGTATCCTATCCAAATTCTAACCTACCCTCTATCCTATCCTATCCTCTATCCTATCCTATCCTCTATCCTATCCTCTCCTCTATCCTATCCTATCCTCTATCCTATCCTATCCTCTATCCTATCTTATCCTCTATCCTATCCTATCCTGTATCCTATCCAAATTCTACCCTACCCTCTATCCTATCCTATCCTCTATCCTATCCTATTCCCTATCCTATACTATCCTCTATCCTATCCTATCCTCTATCCTATCCTATCCTCTATCCTATCCTATCCTCTATCCTATCCTATCCTCTATCCTATCCTATCCTCTATCCTATCCTATCCTCTATCCTATCCTATTCTCTATCCTATCCTATCCTCTATCCTATCCTATCCTCTATCCTATCCTATCCTCTATCCTATCCTCTATCCCATCCTATACTCAATCCTATCCTATACTGTATTATATCCTATCCTCTTTCCTATCCTCTATCATATCGTATCCTCTATCCTATCCTATCCTCTACCCTATAATATCCTCTATCCTATCCTCTTCTCTATCCTATCCTATCCTCTATCCTATCCTATCCTCTATCCTATCCTATCCTCTATCCTATCATATCCTCTATCCTATCCTATCCTCTATCCTATCCTATCCTCTATCCTGTAATCTATCCTCAATCCTATCCTCTATCCTATCCTATTCTCTATCCTATCCTATCCTCTATCCTATCCTATCCCCTATCCTATCCTATCCTCTATCCTATCCTATCCTCTATCCTATCCTATCCTCTATCCTCTATCCTCTATCCTATCCTATCCTCTATCCTATCCTATCTTCTATCCTATCCAATCCCATATCCATCCTCTAACCCATCCTATACTCAATCCTATCCTATACTGTATTATATCCTATCCTCTTTCCTATCCTCTATCATATCGTATCCTAAATCCTATCCTATCCTCTACTCTATAATATCCTCTATCCTATCCCTACTCTATCCTATCCTATCCTCTATCCTATCCTATCCTGTATCCTATCCAAATTCTAACCTACCCTCTATCCTATCCTATCCTCTATCCTATCCTATCCTCTATCCTACACTATCCTCTATCCTATCCTATCCTCTATCCTATCCTATCCCCTATCCTATCCTATCCTCTATCCTATCCTATCCTCTATCCTATCCTATCCTCTATCCTCTATCCTATCCTATCTTCTATCCTATCCAATCCCATATCCCATCCTCTAACCCATCCTATACTCTATCCTATCCTATCCTCTATCCTCTATCATCTATCCTATCCTATCCTCTATCCTATCCTATCTTCTATCCTATCCAATCCCATATCCATCCTCTAACCCATCCTATACTCAATCCTATCCTATACTGTATTATATCCTATCCTCTTTCCTATCCTCTATCATATCGTATCCTCTATCCTATCCTATCCTCTACTCTATAATATCCTCTATCCTATCCCATTCTCTATCCTATCCTATCCTCTATCCTATCCTATCCTGTATCCTATCCAAATTCTAACCTACCCTCTATCCTATCCTATCCTCTATCCTATCCTATCCTCTATCCTATCCTCTCCTCTATCCTATCCTATCCTCTATCCTATCCTATCCTCTATCCTATCTTATCCTCTATCCTATCCTATCCTGTATCCTATCCAAATTCTACCCTACCCTCTATCCTATCCTATCCTCTATCCTATCCTATCCCCTATCCTATCCTATCCTCTATCCTATCCTATCCTCTATCCTATCCTATCCTCTATCCTCTATCCTCTATCCTATCCTATCCTCTATCCTATCCTATCTTCTATCCTATCCAATCCCATATCCATCCTCTAACCCATCCTATACTCAATCCTATCCTATACTGTATTATATCCTATCCTCTTTCCTATCCTCTATCATATCGTATCCTAAATCCTATCCTATCCTCTACTCTATAATATCCTCTATCCTATCCCTACTCTATCCTATCCTATCCTCTATCCTATCCTATCCTCTATCCTCTATCCTATCCTATCTTCTATCCTATCCAATCCCATATCCCATCCTCTAACCCATCCTATACTCTATCCTATCCTATCCTCTATCCTCTATCATCTATCCTATCCTATCCTCTATCCTATCCTATCTTCTATCCTATCCAATCCCATATCCATCCTCTAACCCATCCTATACTCAATCCTATCCTATACTGTATTATATCCTATCCTCTTTCCTATCCTCTATCATATCGTATCCTCTATCCTATCCTATCCTCTACTCTATAATATCCTCTATCCTATCCCATTCTCTATCCTATCCTATCCTCTATCCTATCCTATCCTGTATCCTATCCAAATTCTAACCTACCCTCTATCCTATCCTATCCTCTATCCTATCCTATCCTCTATCCTATCCTCTCCTCTATCCTATCCTATCCTCTATCCTATCCTATCCTCTATCCTATCTTATCCTCTATCCTATCCTATCCTGTATCCTATCCAAATTCTACCCTACCCTCTATCCTATCCTATCCTCTATCCTATCCTATTCCCTATCCTATACTATCCTCTATCCTATCCTATCCTCTATCCTATCCTATCCTCTATCCTATCCTATCCTCTATCCTATCCTATTCTCTATCCTATCCTATCCTCTATCCTATCCTACCCTCTATCCTATCCTATCCTCTATCCTATCCTATTCCCTATCCTATACTATCCTCTATCCTATCCTATCCTCTATCCTATCCTATCCTCTATCCTATCATATCCTCTATCCTATCCTATCCTCTATCCTATCCTATCCTCTATCCTGTAATCTATCCTCAATCCTATCCTCTATCCTATCCTATTCTCTATCCTATCCTATCCTCTATCCTATCCTATCCCCTATCCTATCCTATCCTCTATCCTATCCTATCCTCTATCCTATCCTATCCTCTATCCTCTATCCTCTATCCTATCCTATCCTCTATCCTATCCTATCTTCTATCCTATCCAATCCCATATCCCATCCTCTAACCCATCCTATACTCTATCCTATCCTATCCTCTATCCTCTATCATCTATCCTATCCTATCCTCTATCCTATCCTATCTTCTATCCTATCCAATCCCATATCCATCCTCTAACCCATCCTATACTCAATCCTATCCTATACTGTATTATATCCTATCCTCTTTCCTATCCTCTATCATATCGTATCCTCTATCCTATCCTATCCTCTACTCTATAATATCCTCTATCCTATCCCATTCTCTATCCTATCCTATCCTCTATCCTATCCTATCCTGTATCCTATCCAAATTCTAACCTACCCTCTATCCTATCCTATCCTCTATCCTATCCTATCCTCTATCCTATCCTCTCCTCTATCCTATCCTATCCTCTATCCTATCCTATCCTCTATCCTATCTTATCCTCTATCCTATCCTATCCTGTATCCTATCCAAATTCTACCCTACCCTCTATCCTATCCTATCCTCTATCCTATCCTATTCCCTATCCTATACTATCCTCTATCCTATCCTATCCTCTATCCTATCCTATCCTCTATCCTATCCTATCCTCTATCCTATCCTATTCTCTATCCTATCCTATCCACTATCCTATCCTACCCTCTATCCTATCCTATCCTCTATCCTATCCTATTCCCTATCCTATACTATCCTCTATCCTATCCTATCCTCTATCCTATCCTATCCTCTATCCTATCATTTCCTCTATCCTATCCTATCCTCTATCCTATCCTATCCTCTATCCTGTAATCTATCCTCAATCCTATCCTCTATCCTATCCTATTCTCTATCCTATCCTATCCTCTATCCTATCCTATCCCCTATCCTATCCTATCCTCTATCCTATCCTATCCTCTATCCTATCCTATCCTCTATCCTCTATCCTCTATCCTATCCTATCCTCTATCCTATCCTATCTTCTATCCTATCCAATCCCATATCCCATCCTCTAACCCATCCTATACTCTATCCTATCCTCTCCTCTATCCTCTATCATCTATCCTATCCTATCCTCTATCCTATCCTATCTTCTATCCTATCCAAACCCATATCCATCCTCTAACCCATCCTATACTCAATCCTATCCTATACTGTATTATATCCTATCCTCTTTCCTATCCTCTATCATATCGTATCCTCTATCCTATCCTATCCTCTACTCTATAATATCCTCTATCCTATCCCATTCTCTATCCTATCCTATCCTCTATCCTATCCTATCCTGTATCCTATCCAAATTCTAACCTACCCTCTATCCTATCCTATCCTCTATCCTATCCTATCCTCTATCCTATCCTCTCCTCTATCCTATCCTATCCTCTATCCTATCCTATCCTGTATCCTATCCAAATTCTAACCTACCCTCTATCCTATCCTATCCTCTATCCTATCCTATCCTCTATCCTACACTATCCTCTATCCTATCCTATCCTCTATCCTATCCTATCCTCTATCCTGTAATCTATCCTCAATCCTATCCTCTATCCTATCCTATTCTCTATCCTATTCTATCCTCTATCCTATCCTATCCCCTATCCTATCCTATCCTCTATCCTATCCTATCCTCTATCCTATCCTATCCTCTATCCTCTATCCTATCCTATCTTCTATCCTATCCAATCCCATATCCCATCCTCTAACCCATCCTATACTCTATCCTATCCTATCCTCTATCCTCTATCATCTATCCTATCCTATCCTCTATCCTATCCTATCTTCTATCCTATCCAATCCCATATCCATCCTCTAACCCATCCTATACTCAATCCTATCCTATACTGTATTATATCCTATCCTCTTTCCTATCCTCTATCATATCGTATCCTCTATCCTATCCTATCCTCTACTCTATAATATCCTCTATCCTATCCCATTCTCTATCCTATCCTATCCTCTATCCTATCCTATCCTGTATCCTATCCAAATTCTAACCTACCCTCTATCCTATCCTATCCTCTATCCTATCCTATCCTCTATCCTATCCTCTCCTCTATCCTATGCTATCCTCTATCCTATCCTATCCTCTATCCTATCTTATCCTCTATCCTATCCTATCCTGTATCCTATCAAAATTCTACCCTACCCTCTATCCTATCCTAACCTCTATCCTATCCTATTCCCTATCCTATACTATCCTCTATCCTATCCTATCCTCTATCCTATCCTATCCTCTATCCTATCCTATCCTCTATCCTATCCTATTCTCTATCCTATCCTATCCTCTATCCTATCCTACCCTCTATCCTATCCTATCCTCTATACTATCCTATTCCCTATCCTATACTATCCTCTATCCTATCCTATCCTCTATCCTATCCTATCCTCTATCCTATCATATCCTCTATCCTATCCTATCCTCTATCCTATCCTATCCTCTATCCTGTAATCTATCCTCAATCCTATCCTCTATCCTATCCTATTCTCTATCCTATCCTATCCTCTATCCTATCCTATCCCCTATCCTATCCTATCCTCTATCCTATCCTATCCTCTATCCTATCCTATCCTCTATCCTCTATCCTCTATCCTATCCTATCCTCTATCCTATCCTATCTTCTATCCTATCCAATCCCATATCCCATCCTCTAACCCATCCTATACTCTATCCTATCCTATCCTCTATCCTCTATCATCTATCCTATCCTATCCTCTATCCTATCCTATCTTCTATCCTATCCAATCCCATATCCATCCTCTAACCCATCCTATACTCAATCCTATCCTATACTGTATTATATCCTATCCTCTTTCCTATCCTCTATCATATCGTATCCTGTATCCTATCCTATCCTCTACTCTATAATATCCTCTATCCTATCCCATTCTCTATCCTATCCTATCCTCTATCCTATCCTATCCTCTATCCTATCCTCTCCTCTATCCTATCCTATCCTCTATCCTATCCTATCCTCTATCCTATCTTATCCTCTATCCTATCCTATCCTGTATCCTATCCAAATTCTACCCTACCCTCTATCCTATCCTATCCTCTATCCTATCCTATTCCCTATCCTATACTATCCTCTATCCTATCCTATCCTCTATCCTATCCTATCCTCTATCCTATCCTATCCTCTATCCTATCCTATTCTCTATCCTATCCTATCCTCTATCCTAGCCTATCCTCTATCCTATCCTATCCTCTATCCTATCCTCTATCCCATCCTATACTCAATCCTATCCTATACTGTATTATATCCTATCCTCTTTCCTATCCTCTATCATATCGTATCCTCTATCCTATCCTATCCTCTACCCTATAATATCCTCTATCCTATCCTCTTCTCTATCCTATCCTATCCTCTATCCTATCCTATCCTCTATCCTATCCTATCCTCTATCCTATCATATCCTCTATCCTATCCTATCCTCTATCCTATCCTATCCTCTATCCTGTAATCTATCCTCAATCCTATCCTCTATCCTATCCTATTCTCTATCCTATCCTATCCTCTATCCTATCCTATCCCCTATCCTATCCTATCCTCTATCCTATCCTATCCTCTATCCTATCCTATCCTCTATCCTCTATCCTCTATCCTATCCTATCCTCTATCCTATCCTATCTTCTATCCTATCCAATCCCATATCCATCCTCTAACCCATCCTATACTCAATCCTATCCTATACTGTATTATATCCTATCCTCTTTCCTATCCTCTATCATATCGTATCCTCTATCCTATCCTATCCTCTACTCTATAATATCCTCTATCCTATCCCTACTCTATCCTATCCTATCCTCTATCCTATCCTATCCTGTATCCTATCCAAATTCTAACCTACCCTCTATCCTATCCTATCCTCTATCCTATCCTATCCTCTATCCTACACTATCCTCTATCCTATCCTATCCTCTATCCTATCCTATCCTCTATCCTATCCTATCCTCTATCCTATCCTATCCTCTATTCTATCCTATTCTCTATCCTATCCTATCCTCTATAGTGTCCTATCCTCTATCCTATCCTATCCTCTATCCTATCCTATCCTCTATCCTATCCTATTCTCTATCCTATCCTATCCTCTATCCTATCCTACCCTCTGTCCTATCCTGTATTCTATCCTATCCTATCCTCTATCCTATAATATCATCTATCCTATCCTATTCAGTATCCTATCCTATCCTCTATCCTATCCTATCCTCTATCCTATCCTATCCTCTATCCTATCCTATCCTCTATCCTATCCTATCCGCTATCCTGTCCTATCCTCTATCCTATCCTAAACTCTATCCTATAATATCATCTATCCTATCCTATTCCCTATCCTATCCTATCCTCTATCCTATCCTATCCTCTATCCTATCCTATCCTATCCTCCATCCTATCCTATCCTATCCTATCCTATCCTCTATCCTATCCTATCCTATCCTATCCTCTATCCTATCCTATCCTCTATCAGATCCTATCCTCTATCCTATCCTATCCTCTATCCTATCCTACCCTGTATCGTATAATCTATCCTCAATCCTATACTCTGTCCTATACTATTCTCTATCCTATCCTATCCTCTATCCTATCCTATCCTCTATAGTCTCCTATCTTCTATCCTATGAAATCCCCTATACTATCCTGTCCTATTCTCTATCCTATCCTCTATCCTTTCCTATCCTCTATCCTATCCTATCCTCTATCCTATCCTATCCTGTATCGTATAATCTATCCTCAATCCTATCCTCTGTCCTATACTATTCTCTATCCTATCCTATCCTCTATCCTATCCTATCCTCTATCGCCTCCTATCTTCTGTCCTATCCAATCCCCTATACTATCCTCTATCCTGTCCTATTCTCTATCCTATCCTCTATCCTATCCTATCCTCTATCTTATCCTATCTTCTATCCTCTATCCTCTATCCTATCCTATCCTCTATCCAATCCTATCCTCAATCCTATCCTATCCTATCCTCTATCCTATCCTATCCTATTTCCTATCCTATTCTCTATCCTATCCTATCCTCTATCCTATCCTATCCTCTATCCTAACCTATCCTCTATCCTATCGTATCCTGTATCCTATCCCATCATCTGCCCTATATTATACTCTATCCTATCCTATCCTCTATCCTATCCTATCCTTAATCCTATCCTATCCTCCATGCTATCCTATCCTCTATCCTATCCTCTATTCTATCCTATCCTCTATCCTATCCTATCCTCTATCCTATCCTATCCTCTATCCTATCATCTATCCTATCCTATCCTCTATCCTATCCTATCCTCTATCCTATCCTATCCTCTATCCTATCCAATCCTCTATCCTATCCTATCCTCTATCCTATTCTATCCTCTATCGTCTCCTGTCCTCCATCCAATCCAATCCCCTATCCTATCCTCTATCCTATATTATCCACTATCCTATCCTATTCTCTATCCTATCGTAACAACTATCCTATCCTATCCTCTATCCTATCCTATCCTCTATAATATCGTAACCTCTATCCTATCCTATCCTCTATCCTATCCTATCCTCTATCCTATCCTATCCTCTATCCTATCCTCTATCCTATCCTATCCTCTATCCTATCCTATCCTCTATCCTATCCTATCCTCTATCCTATCCTATCCTCTATCGTCTCCTGTCCTCCATCCAATCCAATCCCCTATCCTATCCTCTATCCTATATTATCCACTATCCTATCCTATTCTCTATCCTATCGTAACAACTATCCTATCCTATCCTCTATCCTATCCAATCCTCTATCTTATCCGATCCTCAATCCTATCCTATCCTCTATCCTATCCTATCCTCTATCCTATCCAATCCTCTATCCTATCCTCTATCCTATACTCTATCCTATCCTCTATCCAATCCTATCCTCTATCCTATCCTATCCTCAATCCTATCCTATCCTCTATCCTATCCTATCCTCTTTCCTATCCTATTCTCAATCCTATCCTATCCTCTACACTATCATATCCTCTATCCTCTATCCTATCGTTTCCTCTATCCTATCCCATCCTCTATCCTATCCTATCCTCTATCCTATCCTATCCTATTCTCTATCCTATACTATCCTCTATCCTATCCTATCCTGTATCCTATCCAATCTTCTATCCTATCCTATCCTCAATTCTATCCTGCATCCTATCCAATCCACTATGCTATCCTATCCTCTATCCTATCGTATCCTCTATCCTATCCCATCCTCTATCCTATCATATCCTCTGTCCTGTCCTATCCTCTATCCTATCCTATCCTCTATCCTATCCTATCCTCTATCCTATCGTATCCTCTATCCTATCCCATCCTCTATCCTATCCTATCGTCTATCCTATAATATCCTCTATCCTATCCAATCCTCTATCCTATCCTATCCTCTATCCTATCCTATCCTCTATCCTATACTATCCTCTATCCTATCCTATCCTCTATCCTATCCTATCCTCTATCCTATCCTATCCTCTATCCTATCCTATCCTCTATCCTATCCTATTCTCTATCCTATCCTATCCCCTATAGTGTCCTATCCTCTATCCTATCCTATCCTCTATCCTATCCTATCCTCTATCCTATCCTATTCTCTATCCTATCCTATCCCTTATCCTATCCTATCCTCTATCCTATCCTATCCTCTATCCTATCCTATCCTCTATCCTATCGTATCCTCTATCCTATCCCATCCTCTATCCTATCCTATCGTCTATCCTATAATATCCTCTATCCTATCCAATCCTCTATCCTATCCTATCCTCTATCCTATCCTATCCTCTATCCTATACTATCCTCTATCCTATCCTATCCCCTATCCTATCCTATCCTCTATCCTATCCTCTATCCTATCCTATCCTCTATCCTCTATCCTCTATCCTCTATCCTCTATCCTCTATCCTATCCTATCCTCTATCCTATCCTATCTTCTATCCTATCCAATCCCATATCCATCCTCTAACCCATCCTATACTCAATCCTATCCTATACTGTAATATATCCTATCCTCTTTCCTATCCTCTATCATATCGTATCCTCTATCCTATCCTATCCTCTACTCTATAATATCCTCTATCCTATCCCATTCTCTATCCTATCCTATCCTCTATCCTATCCTATCCTGTATCCTATCCAAATTCTACCCTACCCTCTATCCTATCCTATCCTCTATCCTATCCTATCCTCTATCCTATACTATCCTCTATCCTATCCTATCCTCTATCCTATCCTATCCTCTATCCTATCCTATCCTCTATCCTATCCTATCCTCTATCCTATCCTATCCTCTATCCTATCCTATCCACTATCCTATCCTATCCTCTATCCTATCCTATCCTCTATAGTGTCCTATCCTCTATCCTATCCTATCCTCTATCCTATCCTATCCTCTATCCTATCCTATTCTCTATCCTATCCTGTCCTCTATCCTATCCTATCCTCTATCCTATCCTATCCTCTACCCTATAATATCCTCTATCCTATCCTCTTCTCTATCCTATCCTATCCTGTATCCTATCCAAATTCTACCCTACCCTCTATCGTATCCTATCCTCTATGCTATCCTCTATCCTATCCTATCCTCTATCCTATCCTATCCTCTATTCTATCCTATCCTCTATCCTATCCTCTCCTCTATCCTATCCTATCCTCTATCCTATCCTATCCTCTATCCTATCTTATCCTCTATCCTATCCTATCCTGTATCCTATCCAAATTCTACCCTACCCTCTATCCTATCCTATCCTCTATCCTATCCTATTCCCTATCCTATACTATCCTCTATCCTATCCTATCCTTTATCCTATCCTATCCTCTATCCTATCCTATCCTCTATCCTATCCTATTCTCTATCCTATCCTATCCTCTATCCTATCCTATCCCCTATCCTATCCTATCCTCTATCCTATCCTATCCTCTATCCTATCCTATCCTCTATCCTCTATCCTCTATCCTATCCTATCCTCTATCCTATCCTATCTTCTATCCTATCCAATCCCATATCCCATCCTCTAACCCATCCTATACTCTATCCTATCCTATCCTCTATCCTCTATCATCTATCCTATCCTATCCTCTATCCTATCCTATCTTCTATCCTATCCAATCCCATATCCATCCTCTAACCCATCCTATACTCAATCCTATCCTATACTGTATTATATCCTATCCTCTTTCCTATCCTCTATCATATCGTATCTTCTATCCTATCCTATCCTCTACTCTATAATATCCTCTATCCTATCCCATTCTCTATCCTATCCTATCCTCTATCCTATCCTATCCTGTATCCTATCCAAATTCTAACCTACCCTCTATCCTATCCTATCCTCTATCCTATCCTATCCTCTATCCTATCCTCTCCTCTATCCTATCCTATCCTCTATCCTATCCTATCCTCTATCCTATCTTATCCTCTATCCTATCCTATCCTGTATCCTATCCAAATTCTACCCTACCCTCTATCCTATCCTATCCTCTATCCTATCCTATTCCCTATCCTATACTATCCTCTATCCTATCCTATCCTCTATCCTATCCTATCCTCTATCCTATCCTATCCTCTATCCTATACTATTCTCTATCCTATCCTATCCTCTATCCTATCCTATCCTCTATCCTATCCTATCCTCTATCCTATCCTATCCTCTATCCTATCCTCTATCCCATCCTATACTCAATCCTATCCTATACTGTATTATATCCTATCCTCTTTCGTATCCTCTATCATATCGTATCCTCTATCCTATCCTATCCTCTACCCTGTAATATCCTCTATCCTATCCTCTTCTCTATCCTATCCTATCCTCTATCCTATCCTATCCTCTATCCTATCCTATCCTCTATCCTATCATATCCTCTATCCTATCCTATCCTCTATCCTATCCTATCCTCTATCCTGTAATCTATCCTCAATCCTATCCTCTATCCTATCCTATTCTCTATCCTATCCTATCCTCTATCCTATCCTATCCCCTATCCTATCCTATCCTCTATCCTATCCTATCCTCTATCCTATCCTATCCTCTATCCTCTATCCTATATCCTATCCTATCCTCTATCCTATCCTATCTTCTATCCTATCGAATCCCATATCCCATCCTCTAACCCATCCTATACTCAATCCTATCCTATACTGTATTATATCCTATCCTCTTTCCTATCCTCTATCATATCGTATCCTCTATCCTATCCTTTCCTCTACTCTATAATATCCTCTATCCTATCCCATTCTCTATCCTATCCTATCCTCTATCCTATCCTATCCTGTATCCTATAATATCCTCTATCCTATCCTCTTCTCTATCCTATCCTATCCTCTATCCTATCCTATCCTCTATCCTATCCTATCCTCTATCCTATCCTATCCTGTATCCTATCCAAATTCTAACCTACCCTCTATCCTATCCTATCCTCTATCCTATCCTATCCTCTATCCTATCCTCTCCTCTATCCTATCCTATCCTCTATCCTATCCTATCCTCTATCCTATCTTATCCTCTATCCTATCCTATCCTGTATCCTATCCAAATTCTACCCTACCCTCTATCCTATCCTATCCTCTATCCTATCCTATTCCTTATCCTATACTATCCTCTATCCTATCCTATCCTCTATCCTATCCTATCCTCTATCCTATCCTATCCTCTATCCTATCCTATTCTCTATCCTATCCTATCCTCTATCCTATCCTACCCTCTATCCTATCCTATCCTCTATCCTATCCTATTCCCTATCCTATACTATCCTCTATCCTATCCTATCCTCTATCCTATCCTATCCTCTATCCTATCATATCCTCTATCCTATCCTATCCTCTATCCTATCCTATCCTCTATCCTGTAATCTATCCTCAATCCTATCCTCTATCCTATCCTATTCTCTATCCTATCCTATCCTCTATCCTATCCTATCCCCTATCCTATCCTATCCTCTATCCTATCCTATCCTCTATCCTATCCTATCCTCTATCCTCTATCCTCTATCCTATCCTATCCTCTATCCTATCCTATCTTCTATCCTATCCAATCCCATATCCCATCCTCTAACCCATCCTATACTCTATCCTATCCTATCCTCTATCCTCTATCATCTATCCTATCCTATCCTCTATCCTATCCTATCTTCTATCCTATCCAATCCCATATCCATCCTCTAACCCATCCTATACTCAATCCTATCCTATACTGTATTATATCCTATCCTCTTTCCTATCCTCTATCATATCGTATCCTCTATCCTATCCTATCCTCTACTCTATAATATCCTCTATCCTATCCCATTCTCTATCCTATCCTATCCTCTATCCTATCCTATCCTGTATCCTATCCAAATTCTAACCTACCCTCTATCCTATCCTATCCTCTATCCTATCCTATCCTCTATCCTATCCTCTCCTCTATCCTATCCTATCCTCTATCCTCTCCTATCCTCTATCCTATCTTATCCTCTATCCTATCCTATCCTGTATCCTATCCAAATTCTACCCTACCCTCTATCCTATCCTATCCTCTATCCTATCCTATTCCCTATCCTATACTATCCTCTATCCTATCCTATCCTCTATCCTATCCTATCCTCTATCCTATCCTATCCTCTATCCTATCCTATTCTCTATCCTATCCTATCCTCTATCCTATCCTATCCTCTATCCTATCCTATCCTCTATCCTATCCTCTATCCCATCCTATACTCAATCCTATCCTATACTGTATTATATCCTATCCTCTTTCCTATCCTCTATCATATCGTATCCTCTATCCTATCCTATCCTCTACCCTATAATATCCTCTATCCTATCCTCTTCTCTATCCTATCCTATCCTCTATCCTATCCTATCCTCTATCCTATCCTATCCTCTATCCTATCATATCCTCTATCCTATCCTATCCTCTATCCTATCCTATCCTCTATCCTGTAATCTATCCTCAATCCTATCCTCTATCCTATCCTATTCTCTATCCTATCCTATCCTCTATCCTATCCTATCCCCTATCCTATCCTATCCTCTATCCTATCCTATCCTCTATCCTATCCTATCCTCTATCCTCTATCCTCTATCCTATCCTATCCTCTATCCTATCCTATCTTCTATCCTATCCAATCCCATATCCCATCCTCTAACCCATCCTATACTCTATCCTATCCTATCCTCTATCCTCTATCATCTATCCTATCCTATCCTCTATCCTATCCTATCTTCTATCCTATTGAATCCCATATCCATCCTCTAACCCATCCTATACTCAATCCTATCCTATACTGTATTATATCCTATCCTCTTTCCTATCCTCTATCATATCGTATCCTCTATCCTATCCTATCCTCTACTCTATAATATCCTCTATCCTATCCCATTCTCTATCCTATCCTATCCTCTATCCTATCCTATCCTGTATCCTATCCAAATTCTAACCTACCCTCTATCCTATCCTATCCTCTATCCTATCCTATCCTCTATCCTATCCTCTCCTCTATCCTATCCTATCCTCTATCCTATCCTATCCTCTATCCTATCTTATCCTCTATCCTATCCTATCCTGTATCCTATCCAAATTCTACCCTACCCTCTATCCTATCCTATCCTCTATCCTATCCTATTCCCTATCCTATACTATCCTCTATCCTATCCTATCCTCTATCCTATCCTATCCTCTATCCTATCCTATCCTCTATCCTATCCTATTCTCTATCCTATCCTATCCTCTATCCTATCCTATCCTCTATCCTATCCTATCCTCTATCCTATCCTCTATCCCATCCTATACTCAATCCTATCCTATACTGTATTATATCCTATCCTCTTTCCTATCCTCTATCATATCGTATCCTCTATCCTATCCTATCCTCTACCCTATAATATCCTCTATCCTATCCTCTTCTCTATCCTATCCTATCCTCTATCCTATCCTATCCTCTATCCTATCCTATCCTCTATCCTATCATATCCTCTATCCTATCCTATCCTCTATCCTATCCTATCCTCTATCCTGTAATCTATCCTCAATCCTATCCTCTATCCTATCCTATTCTCTATCCTATCCTATCCTCTATCCTATCCTATCCCCTATCCTATCCTATCCTCTATCCTATCCTATCCTCTATCCTATCCTATCCTCTATCCTCTATCCTCTATCCTATCCTATCCTCTATCCTATCCTATCTTCTATCCTATCCAATCCCATATCCATCCTCTAACCCATCCTATACTCAATCCTATCCTATACTGTATTAGATCCTATCCTCTTTCCTATCCTCTATCATATCGTATCCTAAATCCTATCCTATCCTCTACTCTATAATATCCTCTATCCTATCCCTACTCTATCCTATCCTATCCTCTATCCTATCCTATCCTGTATCCTATCCAAATTCTAACCTACCCTCTATCCTATCCTATCCTCTATCCTATCCTATCCTCTATCCTACACTATCCTCTATCCTATCCTATCCTCTATCATATCGTATCCTCTATCCTATCCTATCCTCTACTCTATAATATCCTCTATCCTATCCCATTCTCTATCCTATCCTATCCTCTATCCTATCCTATCCTGTATCCTATCCAAATTCTAACCTACCCTCTATCCTATCCTATCCTCTATCCTATCCTATCCTCTATCCTATCCTCTCCTCTATCCTATCCTATCCTCTATCCTATCCTATCCTCTATCCTATCTTATCCTCTATCCTATCCTATCCTGTATCCTATCCAAATTCTACCCTACCCTCTATCCTATCCTATCCTCTATCCTATCCTATTCCCTATCCTATACTATCCTCTATCCTATCCTATCCTCTATCCTATCCTATCCTCTATCCTATCCTATCCTCTATCCTATCCTATTCTCTATCCTATCCTATCCTCTATCCTATCCAACCCTCTATCCTATCCTATCCTCTATCCTATCCTATTCCCTATCCTATACTATCCTCTATCCTATCCTATCCTCTATCCTATCCTATCCTCTATCCTATCATATCCTCTATCCTATCCTATCCTCTATCCTATCCTATCCTCTATCCTGTAATCTATCCTCAATCCTATCCTCTATCCTATCCTATTCTCTATCCTATCCTATCCTCTATCCTATCCTATCCCCTATCCTATCCTATCCTCTATCCTATCCTATCCTCTATCCTATCCTATCCTCTATCCTCTATCCTCTATCCTATCCTATCCTCTATCCTATCCTATCTTCTATCCTATCCAATCCCATATCCCATCCTCTAACCCATCCTATACTCTATCCTATCCTATCCTCTATCCTCTATCATCTATCCTATCCTATCCTCTATCCTATCCTATCTTCTATCCTATCCAATCCCATATCCATCCTCTAACCCATCCTATACTCAATCCTATCCTATACTGTATTATATCCTATCCTCTTTCCTATCCTCTATCATATCGTATCCTCTATCCTATCCTATCCTCTACTCTATAATATCCTCTATCCTATCCCATTCTCTATCCTATCCTATCCTCTATCCTATCCTATCCTGTATCCTATCCAAATTCTAACCTACCCTCTATCCTATCCTATCCTCTATCCTATCCTATCCTCTATCCTATCCTCTCCTCTATCCTATCCTATCCTCTATCCTATCCTATCCTATATCCTATCTTATCCTCTATCCTATCCTATCCTGTATCCTATCCAAATTCTACCCTACCCTCTATCCTATCCTATCCTCTATCCTATCCTATTCCCTATCCTATACTATCCTCTATCCTATCCTATCCTCTATCCTATCCTATCCTCTATCCTATCCTATCCTCTATCCTATCCTATTCTCTATCCTATCCTATCCTCTATCCTATCCTACCCTCTATCCTATCCTATCCTCTATCCTATCCTATTCCCTATCCTATACTATCCTCTATCCTATCCTATCCTCTATCCTATCCTATCCTCTATCCTATCATATCCTCTATCCTATCCTATCCTCTATCCTATCCTATCCTCTATCCTGTAATCTATCCTCAATCCTATCCTCTATCCTATCCTATTCTCTATCCTATCCTATCCTCTATCCTATCCTATCCCCTATCCTATCCTATCCTCTATCCTATCCTATCCTCTATCCTATCCTATCCTCTATCCTCTATCCTCTATCCTATCCTATCCTCTATCCTATCCTATCTTCTATCCTATCCAATCCCATATCCCATCCTCTAACCCATCCTATACTCTATCCTATCCTATCCTCTATCCTCTATCATCTATCCTATCCTATCCTCTATCCTATCCTATCTTCTATCCTATCCAATCCCATATCCATCCTCTAACCCATCCTATACTCAATCCTATCCTATACTGTATTATATCCTATCCTCTTTCCTATCCCCTATCATATCGTATCCTCTATCCTATCCTATCCTCTACTCTATAATATATTCTATCCTATCCCATTCTCTATCCTATCCTATCCTCTATCCTATCCTATCCTGTATCCTATCCAAATTCTAACCTACCCTCTATCCTATCCTATCCTCTCCTCTATCCTATGCTATCCTCTATCCTATCCTATCCTCTATCCTATCTTATCCTCTATCCTATCCTATCCTGTATCCTATCCAAATTCTACCCTACCCTCTATCCTATCCTATCCTCTATCCTATCCTATTCCCTATCCTATACTATCCTCTATCCTATCCTATCCTCTATCCTATCCTATCCTCTATCCTATCCTATCCTCTATCCTATCCTATTCTCTATCCTATCCTATCCTCTATCCTATCCTACCCTCTATCCTATCCTATCCTCTATCCTATCCTATTCCCTATCCTATACTATCCTCTATCCTATCCTATCCTCTATCCTATCCTATCCTCTATCCTATCATATCCTCTATCCTATCCTATCCTCTATCCTATCCTATCCTCTATCCTGTAATCTATCCTCAATCCTATCCTCTATCCTATCCTATTCTCTATCCTATCCTATCCTCTATCCTATCCTATCCCCTATCCTATCCTATCCTCTATCCTATCCTATCCTCTATCCTATCCTATCCTCTATCCTCTATCCTCTATCCTATCCTATCCTCTATCCTATCCTATCTTCTATCCTATCCAATCCCATATCCCATCCTCTAACCCATCCTATACTCTATCCTATCCTATCCTCTATCCTCTATCATCTATCCTATCCTATCCTCTATCCTATCCTATCTTCTATCCTATCCAATCCCATATCCCATCCTCTATCCCATCCTATACTCAATCCTATCCTATACTGTATTATATCCTATCCTCATTCCTATCCTCTATCATATCGTATAGTCTATCCTATCCTATCCTCTACTCTATAATATCCTCTATCCTATCCCATTCTCTATCCTATCCTATCCTCTATCCTATCCTATCCTGTATCCTATCCAAATTCTGGCCTACCCTCTATCCTATCCTATCTTCTATCCTATCCTATCCTCTATCCTATCCTATCCTCTATCCTATCCATTCCTCTATCCTATACTGTATGCTATCCTCTATCATATGCTATCCTCAATCGAATCCTATCCTATCCTATATCCTATCCTATCCTCTATTCTATCCTATACTCTATCCTATCCTCTCCTCTATCCTATCCTATCCTCTATCCTATCCTATCCTCTATCCTATCCTATCCTCTATCGTCTCCTGTCCTCCATCCAATCCAATCCCCTATCCTATCCTCTATCCTATATTATCCACCATCCTATCCTATAATCTATCCTATCCTATCCTCTATAATATCGTATCCTCTATCCTATCCTATCCTCTATCCAATCCTATCCTCTATCCTATCCAATCCTCTATCTTATCCGATCCTCAATCCTATCCTATCCTCTATCCTATCCTATCCTCTATCCTATTCTATACTCTATCCTATCCTAGCCTCAATCCTATCCAATCCTCTATCCTATCCTATCCTCTATCCTATCCTATCCTCTATCCTATCCTCTATCCTATCCTATCCTCTATCCTATCCTATCCTCTATCCTATCCTATCCTCTATCCTATCCTATCCTCTATCCTATCCTATCCTCTATCCTATTCTATCCTCTATCGTCTCCTGTCCTCCATCCAATCCAATCCCCTATCCTATCCTCTATCCTATATTATCCACTATCCTATCCTATTCTCTATCCTATCGTAACAACTATCCTATCCTATCCTCTATCCTATCCTATCCTCTATAATATCGTAACCTCTATCCTATCCTATCCTCTATCCTATCCTATCCTCTATCCTATCCTATTCTCTATATTATCCTCTATCCTATCCTATCCTCTATCCTATCCTATCCTCTATCCTATCCTATCCTCTATCCTATCCTATCCTCTATCCTATCCTATCCTCTATCGTCTCCTGTCCTCCATCCAATCCAATCCCCTATCCTATCCTCTATCCTATATTATCCACTATCCTATCCTATTCTCTATCCTATCGTAACAACTATCCTATCCTATCCTCTATCCTATCCTATCCTCTATAATATCGTAACCTCTATCCTATCCTATCCTCTATCCTATCCTATCCTCTATCCTATCCTATTCTCTATCCTATCCTATCCTCTACACTATCACATCCTCTATCCTCTATCCTATCCTATCCTCTATCCTATCATATCCTCTATCGTATCCTCTATAATATCGTATCCTCTATCCTATCATATCCTCTATCCTATCCTCAATCCTATCCTATCCTCTAACCTATCCAATCCTCTATCCTATCCTAACCTCTATCGTACCCTGTCCTATATCCTATCCAATCCTCTATCCTATCCTCTATCCTATCCTAACCTCTATCCTATCCTATCCTCTATCCTCTCCTATCCTCTATTATATAATATCCTCTATTCTATCCAATCCTCTATCCTATCCTCTATCCTGTCTCATCCTCTATCCTATCCTATCCTCTAGTCTATCCAAACCTCTATCCTATCCTCTATCCTATCCTTTCCTCTAACCTATCCTATCCTCTAGCCTATCCTATCCTCTATCCTATCCTATCCTCTATCCAATCCTCCATACTATCCTCTATCCTATCCTCTATCATATGCTATCCTCAATCGAATCCTATCCTATCCTCTATCCTATAATATCATCTATCTGATCCTATCGTCTATCCTATCCTATCCTCTATCCTATCCTATCTTCTATCCTCTATCCTCTATCCTATCCTATCCTCTATCCAATCCTATCCTCAATCCTATCCTATCCTATCCTCTATCCTATCCTATCCTCTATCCTATCCTATCCTCTATCCTATCCTATCCTCTATTATATCGTAACCTCTATCCTATCCTATCCTCTATCCTATCCTATCCTCAATCCTATCCTATTCTCAATCCTATCCTATCCTCTATAATATCGTATCCTCTATCCTATCCTATCCTCTATCCTATCCTATCCTCTATCCTATCCTATACTCTATCCTATCCTACCCTCTACCCTATCCTATCCTCTATCCTATCCTATCCTCTATCGTCTCCTGTCCTCCAGCCTATCCTATCCCCTATCCTATCCTCTATCCTATATTATCCACTATCCTATCCTATTCTCTATCCTATCCAATCCCCTATCCCATCCTCTATCCTATCCTCTATCCTATCCTCTATCCTATCCTCTATCCTATCCTCTATCAAATCCTCTATCCTATCCTCTATCCTATCCTATCCTCAATCCTATTCTATCCTCTATCCTATCCTCTATCCTATCCTCTATCATATCCTCTATCCTATCCTATCCTCTATCCTATCCTATCCCCTATCCTATCCAATCATATATCCTATCGTATCCTCTATCCTATCCTCTATCCTATCCTATCCTCTAACGTCTCCTATCCCCTATCCTATCCAATCCCCTATCCCATCCTCTATCCAATCCTATCCTCTATCCTATCCAATCCTCTATCTTATCCGATCATCAATCCTATCCTATCCTCTATCCTATCCTATCCTCTATCCTATCCAATCCTCTATCCTATCCTCTATCCTATACTCTATCCTATCCTCTATCCAATCCTATCCTCTATCGTCTCCTATCCCCTATCCTATCCAATCCCCTATCCTAACCTCTATCCTAACCTATCCTCTATCCTATCTTATTCTCTATCCGATCCTCTATCCTATCCTATCCTCTATGCTATCCTATCCTCTATCCTATCCTATCCTCTATCCTATCCTCTCCTCTATCCTATCCTATCCTCTATCCTATCCTATCCTCTATCGTCTCCTCTCCTCCAGCCTATCCTATCCCCTATCCTATCCTCTATCCTATATTATCCACTATCCTATCCTATTCTCTATCCTATCCAATCCCCTATCCCATCCTCTATCCTATCCTCTATCCTATCCTCTATCCTATCCTCTATCAAATCCTCTATCCTATCCTCTATCCTATCCTATCCTCAATCCTATTCTATCCTCTATCCTATCCTCTATCCTATCCTCTATCCTATCCTATACTCTATCCTATCCTACCCTCTACCCTATCCTATCCTCTATCCTATCCTCTATCCTATCCTATCCTCTATCCTATCCTATCCTCTATCGTCTCCTATCCCCTATCCTATCCAATCCCCTATCCTATCCACTATCCTAACCTATCCTCTATCCTATCTTATTCTCTATCCGATCCTCTATTCTATCCTATCCTCTATGCTATCCTATCCTCTATCCTATCCTATCCTCTATCCTATCCTCTCCTCTATCCTATCCTATCCGCTATCCTATCCTATCCTCTATCCTATCCTATCCTCTATCGTATCCTATCCTCTATCCTATTCAATCCTCTATCCTATGATCTATCCTATCCTCTATCCTATCCTCTATCCAATCCTATCCTCTATCCTATCCAATCCTCTATCTTATCCGATCCTCAATCCTATCCTATCCTCTATCCTATCCTATCCTCTATCCTATCCAATCCTCTATCCTATCCTCTAGCCTATACTCTATCCTATCCTCTATCCAATCCTATCCTCTATCCTATCCTATCCTCAATCCTATCCTATCCTCTATCCTATCCTATCCTCTTTCCTATCCTATTCTCAATCCTATCCTATCCTCTACACTATCATATCCTCTATCCTCTATCCTATCGTTTCCTCTATCCTATCCCATCCTCTATCCTATCCTATCCTCTATCCTATCCTATCCTATTCTCTATCCTATACTATCCTCTATCCTATACTATCCTCTATCCTATCCTATCCTGTATCCTATCCAATCTTCTATCCTATCCTATCCTCAATTCTATCCTGCATCCTATCCAATCCACTATGCTATCCTATCCTCTATCCTATCGTATCCTCTATCCTATCCCATCCTCTATCCTATCATATCCTCTGTCCTGTCCTATCCTCTATCCTATCCTATCCTCTATCCTATCCTATCCTCTATCCTATCGTATCCTCTATCCTATCCCATCCTCTATCCTATCCTATCGTCTATCCTATAATATCCTCTATCCTATCCAATCCTCTATCCTATCCTATCCTCTATCCTAACCTATCCTCTATCCTATACTATCCTCTATCCTATCCTATCCTCTATCCTATCCTATCATCAATCCTATCCTATCCTCTATCCTATCCTATCCTCTATCCTATCCAATCCTCTATCCTATCCTCTATCCTATACTCTATCCTATCCTCTATCCAATCCTATCCTCTATCGTCTCCTATCCCCTATCCTATCCAATCCCCTATCCTAACCTCTATCCTAACCTATCCTCTATCCTATCTTATTCTCTATCCGATCCTCTATCCTATCCTATCCTCTATGCTATCCTATCCTCTATCCTATCCTATCCTCTATCCTATCCTCTCCTCTATCCTATCCTATCCTCTATCCTATCCTATCCTCTATCGTCTCCTCTCCTCCAGCCTATCCTATCCCCTATCCTATCCTCTATCCTATATTATCCACTATCCTATCCTATTCTCTATCCTATCCAATCCCCTATCCCATCCTCTATCCTATCCTCTATCCTATCCTCTATCCTATCCTCTATCAAATCCTCTATCCTATCCTCTATCCTATCCTATCCTCAATCCTATTCTATCCTCTATCCTATCCTCTATCCTATCCTCTATCCTATCCTATACTCTATCCTATCCTACCCTCTACCCTATCCTATCCTCTATCCTATCCTCTATCCTATCCTATCCTCTATCCTATCCTATCCTCTATCGTCTCCTATCCCCTATCCTATCCAATCCCCTATCCTATCCACTATCCTAACCTATCCTCTATCCTATCTTATTCTCTATCCGATCCTCTATTCTATCCTATCCTCTATGCTATCCTATCCTCTATCCTATCCTATCCTCTATCCTATCCTCTCCTCTATCCTATCCTATCCGCTATCCTATCCTATCCTCTATCCTATCCTATCCTCTATCGTATCCTATCCTCTATCCTATTCAATCCTCTATCCTATGATCTATCCTATCCTCTATCCTATCCTCTATCCAATCCTATCCTCTATCCTATCCAATCCTCTATCTTATCCGATCCTCAATCCTATCCTATCCTCTATCCTATCCTATCCTCTATCCTATCCAATCCTCTATCCTATCCTCTAGCCCATACTCTATCCTATCCTCTATCCAATCCTATCCTCTATCCTATCCTATCCTCAATCCTATCCTATCCTCTATCCTATCCTATCCTCTTTCCTATCCTATTCTCAATCCTATCCTATCCTCTACACTATCATATCCTCTATCCTCTATCCTATCGTTTCCTCTATCCTATCCCATCCTCTATCCTATCCTATCCTCTATCCTATCCTATCCTATTCTCTATCCTATACTATCCTCTATCCTATACTATCCTCTATCCTATCCTATCCTGTATCCTATCCAATCTTCTATCCTATCCTATCCTCAATTCTATCCTGCATCCTATCCAATCCACTATGCTATCCTATCCTCTATCCTATCGTATCCTCTATCCTATCCCATCCTCTATCCTATCATATCCTCTGTCCTGTCCTATCCTCTATCCTATCCTATCCTCTATCCTATCCTATCCTCTATCCTATCCTATCCTCTATCCTATCGTATCCTCTATCCTATCCCATCCTCTATCCTATCCTATCGTCTATCCTATAATATCCTCTATCCTATCCAATCCTCTATCCTATCCTATCCTCTATCCTATCCTATCCTCTATCCTATACTATCCTCTATCCTATCCTATCCTCTATCCTATCCTATCCTCTATCCTATCCTATCCTCTATCCTATCCTATCCTCTATCCTATCCTATCCTCTATCCTATCCTATTCTCTATCCTATCCTATCCCCTATAGTGTCCTATCCTCTATCCTATCCTATCCTCTATCCTATCCTATCCTCTATCCTATCCTATCCTCTATCCTATCCTATTCTTTATCCTATCCTATCCCTTATCCTATCCTATCCTCTATCCTATCCTATCCTCTATCCTATCCTATCCTCTATCCTATCCAATACCCTATCCTATCCTCTATCCCATCCTATACTCAATCCTATCCTCTACTGTATTATATCCTATCCTCTTTCCTATCCTCTATCATATCGTATCCTCTATCCTATC
This sequence comes from Halictus rubicundus, assembly GCF_050948215.1. Classification (NCBI taxonomy): domain Eukaryota; kingdom Metazoa; phylum Arthropoda; class Insecta; order Hymenoptera; family Halictidae; genus Halictus; species Halictus rubicundus. The sequence continues at coordinate 82,037 of NW_027488851.1, read as the reverse complement.
CTATCCTCTACATTATAATATCCTCTATCCTATCCTATCCCCTATCCTATCCTATCCTCTATCCTATCCTCTATCCTATCCTATCCTCTATCCTATCCTATCCTGTATCCTATCCAAATTCTACCCTACCCTCTATCCTATCCTATCCTCTATCCTATCCTATCCTCTATCCTATACTATCCTCTATCCTATCCTATCCTCTATCCTATCCTATCCTCTATCCTATCCTATCCTCTATCCTATCCTGTCCTCTATCCTATCCTATCCACTATCCTATCCTATCCTCTATCCTATCCTATCCTCTATAGTGTCCTATCCTCTATCCTATCCTATCCTCTATCCTATCCTATCCTCTATCCTATCCTATTCTCTATCCTATCCTGTCCTCTATCCTATCCTATCCTCTATCCTATCCTATCCTCTACCCTATAATATCCTCTATCCTATCCTCTTCTCTATCCTATCCTATCCTGTATCCTATCCAAATTCTACCCTACCCTCTATCGTATCCTATCCTCTATGCTATCCTCTATCCTATCCTATCCTCTATCCTATCCTATCCTCTATTCTATCCTATCCTCTATCCTATCCTCTCCTCTATCCTATCCTATTCTCTATCCTATCCTATCCTCTATCCTATCTTATCCTCTATCCTATCCTATCCTGTATCCTATCCAAATTCTACCCTACCCTCTATCCTATCCTATCCTCTATCCTATCCTATTCCCTGTCCTATACTATCCTCTATCCTATCCTATCCTGTATCCTATCCTATCCTCTATCCTATCCTATCCTCTATCCTATCCTATTCTCTATCCTATCCTATCCTCTATCCTATCCTATCCTCTATCCTATCCTATCCTCTATCCTATCCTATCCTCTATCCTATCCTATCCTCTATCCTATCCTATCCTCTATCCTATCCTCTATCCCATCCTATACTCAATCCTATCCTATACTGTATTATATCCTATCCTCTTTCCTATCCTCTATCATATCGTATCCTCTATCCTATCCTATCCTCTACCCTATAATATCCTCTATCCTATCCTCTTCTCTATCCTATCCTCTTCTCTATCCTATCCTATCCTCTATCCTATCCTATCCTCTATCCTATCCTATCCTCTATCCTATCCCATCCTCTATCCTATCCTATCCTCTATCCTATCCTATCCTCTATCCTATCCTATCCTCTATCCTATCCTATCCTGTATCCTATCCAAATTCTGCCCTACCCTCTATCCTATCCTCTCCTCTATCCTATCCTCTCTTCTATCCTATCCTATCCTATCCTCTATCCTATCCTATCCTCTATCCTATCCCATCCTCTATCCTATCCTATCCTCTATCCTATCCTATCCTCTATCCTATCCTATTCTCTATCCTATCCTATGCTCTATCGTATCCTATCCTCTATCCTATCCTATCCTCTATCCTATCCTATCCTCTATCCTATCCAATACCCTATCCTATCCTCTATCCCATCCTATACTCAATCCTATCCTATACTGTATTATATCCTATCCTCTTTCCTATCCTCTATCATATCGTATCCTCTATCCTATCCTATCCTCTACCCTATAATATCCTCTATCCTATCCTCTTCTCTATCCTATCCTATCCTGTATCCTATCCGAATTCTACCCTACCCTCTATCCTATCCTATCCTCTATGCTATCCTCTATCCTATCCATCCTCTATCCTATCCTATCCTCTATCCTATCCTATCCTCTATCCTGTCCTCTCCTCTATCCTATCCTATCCTCTATCCTATCCTATCCTCTATCCTATCCTATCCTCTATCCTATCCTCTATCCTATCCTATCCTCTATCCTATCCCATCCTCTATCCTATCCTATCCTCTATCATATCCTATCCTCTATCCTATCCTATCCTCTATCCTATCCTATCCTCTATCCTATCCTATCCTCTATCCTATCCTATCCTCTATAGTGTCCTATCCTCTATCCTATCCTATCCTCTATCCTATCCTATCCTCTATCCTATCCTATTCTCTATCCTATCCTATCCTCTATCCTATCCTATCCTCTATCCTATCCTATCCTCTATCCTATCCTATCCTCTATCCTATCCTATCCTCTATCCTATCCTATCCTCTATCCTATCCTATCCTCTATCCTATCCTATCCTCTATCCTATCCTATCCTCTATCCTATCCTATCCTCTATCCTATCCTATCCTCTATCCTATCCTATCCTCTATCCTGTCCTTTCCTCTATCCTATCCTATCCTCTATCCTATAATATCCTGTATTCTATCCAATTCTCTATTCTATCCTATCCTCTATCCTATCCTATCCTATCCTATCCTATCCTCCATCCTATCCTATCCTATCCTATCCTATCCTCTATCCTATCCTATCCTATCCTCTATCCTATCCTATCCTCTACCTGATCCAATCCTCTATCCTATCCTATCCTCTATCCTCTATCCTCTATCCTATCATATCCTCTATCCTATCCTATCTTCTATCCTATCCAATCCCATATCCCATCCTCTAACCCATCCTATACTCAATCCTATCCTATACTGTATTATATCCTATCCTCTTTCCTATCCTCTATCATATCGTATCCTCTATCCTATCCTATCCTCTACTGTATAATATCCTCTATCCTATCCCATTCTCTATCCTATCCTATCCTCTATCCTATCCTATCCTCTATCCTATCCTATCCTCTATCCTATCCTATCCTCTATCCTATCCTATCCTCTATCCTATCATATCCTCTATCCTATCCTATCCTCTATCCTATCCTATCCCCTATCCTATCCTATCCTCTATCCTATCCTATCCTATCCTCTATCCTCTATCCTCTATCCTATCCTATCCTCTATCCTCTATCCTCTATCCTATCATATCCTCTATCCTATCCTATCTTCTATCCTATCCAATCCCATATCCCATCCTCTAACCCATCCTATACTCAATCCTATCCTATACTGTATTATATCCTATCCTCTTTCCTATCCTCTATCATATCGTATCCTCTATCCTATCCTATCCTCTACTCTATAATATCCTCTATCCTATCCCATTCTCTATCCTATCCTATCCTCTATCCTATCCTATCCTGTATCCAATCCAAATTCTGCCCTACCCTCTATCCTATCCTATCCTCTATGCTATCCTCTATCCAATCCTATCCTCTATCCTATCCTATCCTCTATCCTATCCTATCCTCTATCCTATCCTCACCTCTATCCTATCCTATCCTCTATCCTATCCAATCCACTATGCTATCCTATCCTCTATCCTATAGTATCCTCTATCCTATCCTCTCCTCTATCCTATCCTCTCTTCTATCCTATCCTTTCCGCTATCCTATCCTATTCTCTATAATATCGTATCCTCTGTCCTATCCTTGCTCTATCCTATAATGTCATATATCCTGTCCTATTCTCTATCCTATCCTATCCTATCATCTATCCTATTCTATACTCTATCCTATCCTATCCGCTATCCTATCCGATCCTCTATCCTATCCCATCCTCTATCCTATCCTATCCTCTATCCTATCCTATCTTCTATCCTAGCCTATCCTCTATCCTATCCTATCCTGTATCCTATCCTATCCTCTATCCTATCCTATCCTCCATCCTATCCTATCCTCTATCCTATAATATCATCTATCCTATCCTATTCTCTATCCTATCCTATCCTCTATCCTATCCTATCTTCTATCCTATCATATCCTCTATCCTATCCTATCCTTTCTCCTATCCTATCCTCTATCCTATCCTATCCTCTTATCCTATCCTATCCTCTATCCTATCCTATCCTCTATCCTATCCTATCCTCTATCCTATCCGATCCTCTATCCTATCCCATCCTCTATCCTATCCTATCCTCTATCCTATCCTATCCTCTTTCATATCCTATCCTATATCCTATCCAATCCCCTATCCTATCCTCTATCCTATCCTATCCTCTATCCTACCCTATCCTCTATCCTATCCTCTATCCTATCCTATCCTCTATGCTATCCTATCCTCTACCCTATCCTATCCTCTATCCTATCCTATCCTCTATCCTATCCTATCCTCTATCCTATACTATCCTGTATCCTATCCTATCCTCTATCCTATCCTATCCTCTATCCTATCCTATCCTTTATCCTATTCTATCCTCTATCCTATCCTATCCTCTATCCTATCCTATCCTCTATCCTATCCTATCCTCTATCCTATCCTATCCTTTATCCTATCCTATCCTCTATCCTACCCATTCCTCTATACTATCCTATCCTCTATCGTATCCTATCCTCTATCCTATCCAATCCTATATCCTATACTCTATCATATCCTATACTCTATCATATCCTATCCTCTATCCTATCCTATCCTCTATCCGATCCTATCCTCTATCCTCTCCTATACTCTGTCCTATCCTTTCCACTATCCTACCTTATGCTCTATCCTATCCTATCCTCCATCCTATCCTATCCTCTATCCTATAATATCATCTATCCTATCCTATTCTCTATCCTATCCTATCCTGTATCCTATGCTATCCTCTATCCTATCCTATCCTCTATCCTATCCTATCCTCTATCCTATCCTATCCTCTATCCCATCCTATCCTTTATCCTATCCTATCCTCTATCCTATCCTATCCTCTATCTTATCCGATCCTCTATCCTATCCTCTCCTCTATAATATCGTATCCTCTATCATATCCTATCCTCTTTCCTATAATATCATCTATCCTATTCTATACTCTATCTTATCCTATCCGCTATCCTATCCTATCCTCTATCCTATCCTATCCTCTATCCTATCCTATCCTTTATCCTATCCTATCCTCTTTCCTATCCTATCCTCTATCTTATCCGATCCTCTATCCTATCCTCTCCTCTATAATATCGTATCCTCTATCATATCCTATCCTCTTTCCTATAATATCATCTATCCTATTCTATACTCTATCTTATCCTATCCGCTATCCTATCCTATCCTGTATCCTATCCTATCCTCTATCCTATCCTATCCTCTATACTATCCTATCCTCTATCGTATCCTATCCTCTATCCTATCCAATCCTATATCCTATACTCTATCATATCCTATCCTCTATCCTATCCTATCCTCTATCCGATCCTATCCTCTATCCTCTCCTATACTCTGTCCTATCCTTTCCACTATTCTACCTTATGCTCTATCCTATCCTATCCTCCATCCTATCCTATCCTCTATCCTATAATATCATCTATCCTATCCTATTCTCTATCCTATCCTATCCTGTATCCTATGCTATCCTCTATCCTATCCTATCCTCCATCCTATCCTATCCTCTATCCTATAATATCATCTATCCTATCCTATTCTCTATCCTATCCTATCCTCTATCCTATCCTATCTTCTATCCTATCATATCCTCTATCCTATCCTATCCTTTCTCCTATCCTATCCTCTATCCTATCCTATCCTCTTATCCTATCCTATCCTCTATCCTATCCTATCCTCTATCCTATCCTATCCTCTATCCTATCCGATCCTCTATCCTATCCCATCCTCTATCCTATCCTATCCTCTATCCTATCCTATCCTCTTTCATATCCTATCCTATATCCTATCCAATCCCCTATCCTATCCTCTATCCTATCCTATCCTCTATCCTACCCTATCCTCTATCCTATCCTCTATCCTATCCTATCCTCTATGCTATCCTATCCTCTACCCTATCCTATCCTCTATCCTATCCTATCCTCTATCCTATCCTATCCTCTATCCTATACTATCCTGTATCCTATCCTATCCTCTATCCTATCCTATCCTCTATCCTATCCTATCCTTTATCCTATCCTATCCTCTATCCTATCCTATCCTCTATCCTATCCTATCCTCTATCCTATCCTATCCTCTATCCTATCCTATCCTTTATCCTATCCTATCCTCTATCCTACCCATTCCTCTATACTATCCTATCCTCTATCGTATCCTATCCTCTATCCTATCCAATCCTATATCCTATACTCTATCATATCCTATACTCTATCATATCCTATCCTCTATCCTATCCTATCCTCTATCCGATCCTATCCTCTATCCTCTCCTATACTCTGTCCTATCCTTTCCACTATCCTACCTTATGCTCTATCCTATCCTATCCTCCATCCTATCCTATCCTCTATCCTATAATATCATCTATCCTATCCTATTCTCTATCCTATCCTATCCTGTATCCTATGCTATCCTCTATCCTATCCTATCCTCTATCCTATCCTATCCTCTATCCTATCCTATCCTCTATCCCATCCTATCCTTTATCCTATCCTATCCTCTATCCTATCCTATCCTCTATCTTATCCGATCCTCTATCCTATCCTCTCCTCTATAATATCGTATCCTCTATCATATCCTATCCTCTTTCCTATAATATCATCTATCCTATTCTATACTCTATCTTATCCTATCCGCTATCCTATCCTATCCTCTATCCTATCCTATCCTCTATCCTATCCTATCCTTTATCCTATCCTATCCTCTATCCTATCCTATCCTCTATCTTATCCGATCCTCTATCCTATCCTCTCCTCTATAATATCGTATCCTCTATCATATCCTATCCTCTTTCCTATAATATCATCTATCCTATTCTATACTCTATCTTATCCTATCCGCTATCCTATCCTATCCTGTATCCTATCCTATCCTCTATCCTATCCTATCCTCTATCCTATCCTATCCTCTATCCTATCCCATCCTCTATCCTATCCTATCCTCTATCCTATCCTATCCTCTATCCTATCCTTTCCGCTATCCTATCCTATTCTCTATAATATCGTATCCTCTGTCCTATCCTTGCTCTATCCTATAATATCATATATCCTATCCTATTCTCTATCCTATCCTATCCTATCATCTATCCTATTCTATACTCTATCCTATCCTATCCGCTATCCTATCCGATCCTCTATCCTATCCCATCCTCTATCCTATCCTATCCTCTATCCTATCCTATCCTCTATCCTAGCCTATCCTCTATCCTATCCTATCCTGTATCCTATCCTATCCTCTATCCTATCCTATCCTCCATCCTATCCTATCCTCTATCCTATAATATCATCTATCCTATCCTATTCTCTATCCTATCCTATCCTCTATCCTATCCTATCTTCTATCCTATCATATCCTCTATCCTATCCTATCCTATCTCCTATCCTATCCTCTATCCTATCCTATCCTCTTATCCTATCCTATCCTCTATCCTATCCTATCCTCTATCCTATCCTATCCTCTATCCTATCCGATCCTCTATCCTATCCCATCCTCTATCCTATCCTATCCTCTATCCTATCCTATCCTCTTTCATATCCTATCCTATATCCTATCCAATCCCCTATCCTATCCTCTATCCTATCCTATCCTCTATCCTATCCTATCCTCTTATCCTATCCTATCCTCTATCCTATCCTATCCTCTATCATATCCTATCCTCTATCCTATCCGATCCTCTATCCTATCCCATCCTCTATCCTATCCTATCCTCTATCCTATCCTATCCTCTTTCATATCCTATCCTATATCCTATCCAATCCCCTATCCTATCCTCTATCCTATCCTATCCTCTATCCTATCCTATCCTCTATCCTATCCTATATCCTATCCTATCCTCTATGCTATCCTATCCTCTACCCTATCCTATCCTCTATCCTATCCTATCCTGTATCCTATCCTATCCTCTATCCTATACTATCCTGTATCCTATCCTATCCTCTATCCTATCCTATCCTCTATCCTATCCTATCCTTTATCCTATCCTATCCTCTATCCTATCCTATCCTCTATCCTATCCTATCCTCTATCCTATCCTATCCTCTATCCTATCCTATCCTTTATCCTATCCTATCCTCTATCCTATCCTATCCTCTATCCTATCCTCTCCTCTATAATATCGTATCCTCTATCATATCCTATCCTCTTTCCTATAATATCATCTATCCTACTCTATACTCTATCTTATCCTATCCGCTATCCTATCCTATCCTGTATCCTATCCTATCCTCTATCCTATCCTATCCTCTATCCTATCCTATCCTCTATCCTATCCTATCCTCTATCCTATCCCATCCTCTATCCTATCCTATCCTCTATCCTATCCTATCCTCTATCCTATCCTTTCCGCTATCCTATCCTATTCTCTATAATATCGTATCCTGTGTCCTATCCTTGCTCTATCCTATAATATCATATATCCTATCCTATTCTCTATCCTATCCTATCCTATCCTCTATCCTATCCTATCCTCTATCCTATCCATTCCTCTATACTATCCTATCCTCTATCGTATCCTATCCTCTATCCTATCCAATCCTATATCCTATACTCTATCATATCCTATCCTCTATCCTATCCTATCCTCTATCCGATCCTATCCTCTATCCTATCCTATACTCTGTCCTATCCTTTCCACTATCCTACCTTATGCTCTATCCTATCCTATCCTCCATCCTATCCTATCCTCTATCCTATAATATCATCTATCCTATCCTATTCTCTATCCTATCCTATCCTGTATCCTATGCTATCCTCTATCCTATCCTATCCTCTATCCTATCCTATCCTCTATCCTATCCTATCCTCTATCCTATCCTATCCTTTATCCTATCCTATCCTCTATCCTATCCTATCCTCTATCCTATCCGATCCTCTATCCTATCCTCTCCTCTATAATATCGTATCCTCTATCATATCCTATCCTCTATCCTATCCTATCCTGTATCCTATCCTATCATATCCTATCCTCTATCCTATCCTATCCTCTATCCGATCCTATCCTCTATCCTATCCTATACTCTGTCCTATCCTTTCCACTATCCTACCTTATGCTCTATCCTATCCTATCCTCCATCCTATCCTATCCTCTATCCTATAATATCATCTATCCTATCCTATTCTCTATCCTATCCTATCCTGTATCCTATGCTATCCTTTCTCCTATCCTATCCTCTATCCTATCCTATCCTCTTATCCTATCCTATCCTCTATCCTATCCTATCCTCTATCCTATCCTATCCTCTATCCTATCCGATCCTCTATCCTATCCCATCCGCTATCCTATCCTATCCTCTATTATATCGTATCCTCTGTCCTATCCTTGCTCTATCCTATAATGTCATATATTCTATCCTATTCTCTATCCTATCCTATCCTATCATCTATCGTATCCTATCCTCTATCCTATCCTATCCTCTATCCGATCCTATCCTCTATCCTATCCTATACTCTGTCCTATCCTTTCCACTATCCTATCTTATGCTCTATCCTATCCTATCCTCCATCCTATCCTATCCTCTATCCTATCCTATCCTCTTATCCTCTATCCTATCCTATCCTATCCTATCCTCTATCCTATCCTATCCTCTATCCTATCCATTCCTCTATACTATCCTATCCTCTATCGTATCCTATCCTCTATCCTATCCAATCCTATATCCTATACTCTAAAATATCCTATCCTCTATCCTATCCTATCCTCTATCCGATCCTATCCTCTATCCTATCCTATACTATGACCTATCCTTTCCACTATCCTTCCTTATGCTCTATCCTATCCTATCCTCCATCCTATCCTATCCTCTATCCTATAATATCATCTATCCTATCCTATTCTCTATCCTATCCCATCCTCTATCCTATGCTATCCTCTATCCTATCCTATCCTCTATCCTATCCTATCCTCTATCCTATCCTATCCTCTATCCTATCCTATCCTTTATCCTATCCTATCCTCTATCCTATCCTATCCTCTATCCTATCCGATCCTCTATCCTATCCTCTCCTCTATAATATCGTATCCTCTATCATATCCTATCGTCTTTCCTATAATATCATCTATCCTATTCTATACTCTATCTTATCCTATCCGCTATCCTATCCTATCCTGTATCCTATCCTATCCTCTATCCTATCCTATCCTCTATCCTATCCTATCCTCTATCCTATCCTATCCTCTATCCTATCCCATCCTCTATCCTATCCTATCCTCTATCCTATCCTATCCTCTATCCTATCCTTTCCGCTATCCTATCCTATTCTCTATAATATCGTATCCTTGCTCTATCCTATAATGTCATATATTCTATCCTATTCTCTATCCTATCCTATCCTATCATCTATCGTATCCTATCCTCTATCGTATCCTATCCTCTATCCTATCCAATCCTATATCCTATGCTCTATCATATCTTATCCTCCATCCTATCCTATCCTCTATCCTATAATATCATCTATCCTATCTTATTCTCTATCCTATCCTATCCTGTATCCTATGCTATCCTCTATCCTATCCTGTCCTCTATCCTATCCTATCCTCTATCCTATCCTATCCTGTATCCTATGCCATCCTCTATCCTATCCTATCCTCTATCCTATCCTATCCTCTATCCTATCCTATCCTCTATCCTATCCTATCCCATCCTCTTATCCTATCCTATCCTCTATCCTATCCTATCCTATCCTCTATCCTATCCTATCCTCTGTCCTATCCATTCCTCTATACTATCCTATCCTCTATCGTATCCTATCCTCTATCCTATCCAATCCTATATCCTATACACTATCATATCCTATCCTCTATCCTATCCTATCCTCTATCCGATCCTATCCTCTATCCTATCCTATACTCTGTCCTATCCTTTCCACTATCCTACCTTATGCTCTATCCTATCCTATCCTCCATCCTATCCTATCCTCTATCCTATAATATCATCTATCCTATCCTATTCTCTATCCTATCCTATCCTGTATCCTATGCTATCCTCTATCCTATCCTATCCTCTATCCTATCCTATCCTCTATCCTATCCTATCCTCTATCCTATCCTATCCTTTATCCTATCCTATCCTCTATCCTATCCTATCCTCTATCCTATCCGATCCTCTATCCTATCCTCTCCTCTATAATATCGTATCCTCTATCATATCCTATCCTCTTTCCTATAATATCATCTATCCTATTCTATACTCTATCTTATCCTATCCGCTATCCTATCCTATCCTGTATCCTATCCTATCCTCTATCCTATCCTATCCTCTATCCTATCCTATCCTCTATCCTATCCTATCCTTTATCCTATCCCATCCTCTATCCTATCCTATCCTCTATCCTATCCTATCCTCTATCCTATCCTTTCCGCTATCCTATCCTATTCTCTATAATATCGTATCCTCTGTCCTATCCTTGCTCTATCCTATAATATCATATATCCTATCCTATTCTCTATCCTATCCTATCCTATCATCTATCCTATTCTATACTCTATCCTATCCTATCCGCTATCCTATCCGATCCTCTATCCTATCCCATCCTCTATCCTATCCTATCCTCTATCCTATCCTATCCTCTATCCTATCCTTTCCGCTATCCTATCCTATCCTCTATAATATCGTATCCTCTGTCCTATCCTTGCTCTATCCTATAATGTCATATATTCTATCCTATTCTCTATCATATCCTATCCTATCATCTATCGTATCCTATCCTCTATCCTATCCTATCCTCTATCCGATCCTATCCTCTATCCTATCCTATACTCTGTCCTATCCTTTCCACTATCCTATCTTATGCTCTATCCTATCCTATCCTCCATCCTACCCTATAATCTATCCTATCCTATCCTCTTATCCTCTATCCTATCCTATCCTATCCTCTATCCTATCCTATCCTCTATCCTATCCATTCCTCTATACTATCCTATCCTCTATCATATCCTATCCTCTATCCTATCCTATCTTCTATCCTATCCTATCCTCTATCCTATCCCATCCTCTATCCTATCCTATCCTCTATCCTATCCTATCCTCTATCCTATCCTTTCCGCTATCCTATCCTATTCTCTATAATATCGTATCCTCTGTCCTATCCTTGCTCTATTATATAATATCATATATCCTATCCTATTCTCTATCCTATCCTATCCTATCATCTATCCTATTCTATACTCTATCCTCTCCTATCCGCTATCCTATCCTATCCTCTTTCATATCCTATCCTATATCCTATCCAATCCCCTATCCTATCCTCTATCCTATCCTATCCTCTATCCTATCCTATCCTCTTATCCTATCCTATCCTCTATCCTATCCTATCCTATCCTCTATCCTATCCTATCCTCTATCCTATCCTTTCCTCTATACTATCCTATCCTCTATCGTATCCTATCCTCTATCCTATCCTTTCCTCTATACTATCCTATCCTCTATCGTATCCTATCCTCTATCCTATCCAATCCTATATCCTATACTCTATCATATCCTATCCTCTATCCTATCCTATCCTCTATCCGATCCTAACGTCTATCCTATCCTATCCTGTATCCTATCCTATCCTGTATCCTATCCTATCCTCAATCCTATCCTATCCTGTATCCTATCCTATCCTCTATCCTATCCCATCCTCTATCCTATCCTATCCTCTATCCTATCCTATCCTCTATCCTAGCCTATCCTCTATCCTATCCTATCCTGTATCCTATCCTATCCTCAATGCTATCCTATCCTCTATCCTATCCTATCCTCTATCCTATCCTATCCTCTATCGTATCCTATCCTCTATCCTATCCCATCCTCTATCCTATCCTATCCTCTATCCTATCCTATCCTCTATCCCATCCTATTCTCTATCGAATCCTATCCTATTCTCTATCGTATCCTATTCTCTATCCTATCCAATCCTATATCGTATCCTATATCCTATCCTATCCTCTATCCTATCCTATCCTCTATCCTATCCTATCCTATATCCTATACTCTATCATATCCTATCCTCTATCCTACCCTATCCTCTATCCTATCCTTTCCTCTATCCTAGCTTATCCCCTATCCTATCCTATCCTCTATCCTATCCTATCCTCTATCCTATCCTATCCTCTATGCTATCCTCTATTCTATCCTATCCTCTATCCTATCCTTTCCGCTAAACTATCCTATCCTCTATAATATCGTATCCTCTGTCCTATCCTTGCTCTATCCTATAATATCACATATTATATCCTATTATCTATCCTATCCTATCCTATCATCTATCGTATCCTATCCTCTATCGTATCCTATCCTCTATCCTATCCAATCCTATATCCTATGCTCTATCATATATTATCCTCTATCCTATCCTATCATTTATCCGATCCTATCCTCTATCCTATCCTATATTCTGTCCTATCCTTTCCACTATCCTATCTTATGCTCTATCCTATCCTATCCTCCATCCTATCCTATCCTCTATCCTATCCTATCCTCTATCCTATCCTATCCTCTATCCTATCCTATCCTCCATCCTATCCTATCCTCTATCCTAGCCTATCCTCTATCCTATCCTATCCTGTATCCTATCCTATCCTCTATCCTATCCTATCCTCTATCCTATCCTATCCTCTATCCTATCCTATCCTCTATCCTATCCCATCCTCTATCCTATCCTATCCTCTATCCTATCCTATCTTCTATCCCATCCTATTCTCTATCGAATCCTATCCTATTCTCTATCGTATCCTATTCTCTATCCTATCCAATCCTATATCGTATCCTATATCCTATCCTATCCTCTATCCTATCCCATCCTCTATCCTATCCTATCCTGTATCCTATCCTATCCTCTATCCTATCCCATCCTCTATCCTATCCTATCCTCTATCCTATCCTATCCTCTATCCTATCCTTTCCGCTATCCTATCCTATTCTCTATAATATCGTATCCTCTGTCCTATCCTTGCTCTATCCTGTAATATCATATATCCTATCCTATTCTCTATCCTATCCTATCCTATCCTATCATCTATCCTATTCTATACTCTATCCTATCCTATCCGCTATCCTATCCGATCCTCTATCCTATCCCATCCTCTATCCTATCCTATCCTCTATCCTATCCTATCCTCTATCCTAGCCTATCCTCTATCCTATCCTATCCTGTATCCTATCCTATCCTCTATCCTATCCTATCCTCCATCCGATCCTATCCTCTATCCTATAATATCATCTATCCTATCCTATTCTCTATCCTATCCTATCCTCTATCCTATCCTATCTTCTATCCTATCATATCCTCTATCCTATCCTATCCTTTCTCCTATCCTATCCTCTATCCTATCCTATCCTCTTATCCTATCCTATCCTCTATCCTATCCTATCCTCTATCCTATCCTATCCTCTATCCTATCCGATCCTCTATCCTATCCCATCCTCTATCCTATCCTATCCTCTATCCTATCCTATCCTCTATCCTAGCCTATCCTCTATCCGATCCTATCCTCTATCCTATCCTATACTCTGTCCTATCCTTTCCACTATCCTACCTTATGCTCTATCCTATCCTATCCTCCATCCTATCCTATCCTCTATCCTATAATATCATCTATCCTATCCTATTCTCTATCCTATCCTATCCTGTATCCTATGCTATCCTCTATCCTATCCTATCCTCTATCCTATCCTATCCTCTATCCTATCCTATCCTCTATCCTATCCTATCCTCTATCCTATCCTATCCTCTATCCTATCCTATCCTCTATCCTATCCTATCCTTTATCCTATCCTATCCTCTATCCTATCCTATCCTCTATCCTATCCGATCCTCTATCCTATCCTCTCCTCTATACTATCCTATCCTCTATCGTATCCTATCCTCTATCCTATCCTATCCTATATCCTAGCCTACCCTCTATCCTATCCTATCCTGTATCCTCTATCCTATCCTCTTATCCTATCCTATCCTCTATCCTATCCTATCCTCTACCCTATCCCATCCTCTATCCTATCCTATCCTCTATCCTATCCTATCCTCTATCCTAGCCTATCCTCTATCCTATCCTATCCTGTATCCTATCCTATCGTCAATCCTATCCTATCCTCTATCCTATCCTATCCTCTATCCTATCCTATCCTCTATCCTATCCTATCCTCTATCCTATCCCATCCTCTATCCTATCCTATCCTCTATCCTATCCTATCCTCTATCCCATCCTATTCTCTATCCAATCCTATCCTATTCTCTATATTATCCTATTCTCTATCCTATCCAATCCTATATCGTATCCTATATCCTATCCTATCCTCTATCCTATCCCATCCTCTATCCTATCCTATCCTGTATCCTATCCTATCCTCTATCCTATCCCATCCTCTATCCTACCCTATCCTCTATCCTATCATATCGTCTATCCTATCCTTTCCGCTATTCTATCCTATTCTCTATAATATCGTATCCTCTGTCCTATCCTTGCTCAATCCTATAATATCATATATCCTATCCTATTCTCTATCCTATCCTATCCTATCATCAATCCTATTCTATACTCTATCCTATCCTATCCGCTATCCTATCCGAACCTCTATCCTATCCCATCCTCTATCCTATCCTATCCTCTATCCTATCCTATCCTCTATCCTAGCCTATCCTCTATCCTATCCTATCCTGTATCCTATCCTATCCTCTATCCTATCCTCTATCCTATCCTATCCTCTTATCCTATCCTATCCTCTATCCTATCCTATCCTATCCTCTATCCTAGCCTATCCTCTATCCTATCCTATCCTGTATCCTATCCTATCGTCAATCCTATCCTATCCTCTATCCTATCCTATCCTCTATCCTATCCTATCCTCTATCCTATCCTATCCTCTATCCTATCCCATCCTCTATCCTATCCTATCTTCTATCCTATCTTATCCTCTATCCTATCCTATCCTTTCTCCTATCCTCTCCTCTATCCTATCCTATCCTCTTATCCTATCCTATCCTCTATCCTATCCTATCCTCTATCCTATCCTATCCTCTATCCTATCCGATCCTCTATCCTATCCCATCCTCTATCCTATCCTAGCCTCTATCCTATCCTATCCTCTATCCTAGCCTATCCTCTATCCGATCCTATCCTCTATCCTATCCTATACTCTGTCCTATCCTTTCCACTATCCTACCTTATGCTCTATCCTATCCTATCCTCCATCCTATCCTATCCTCTATCCTATAATATCATCTATCCTATCCTATTCTCTATCCTATCCTATCCTGTATCCTATGCTATCCTCTATCCTATCCTATCCTCTATCCTATCCTATCCTCTATCCTATCCTATCCTCTATCCTATCCTATCCTTTATCCTATCCTATCCTCTATCCTATCCTATCCTCTATCCTATCCGATCCTCTATCCTATCCTCTCCTCTATAATATCGTATCCTCTATCATATCCTATCCTCTTTCCTATAATATCATCTATCCTATTCTATACTCTATCTTATCCTATCCGCTATCCTATCCTATCCTGTATCCTATCCTATCCTCTATCCTATCCTATCCTCTATCCTATCCTATCCTCTATCCTATCCTATCCTCTATCCTATCCCATCCTCTATC
Source organism: Halictus rubicundus (assembly GCF_050948215.1). Classification (NCBI taxonomy): domain Eukaryota; kingdom Metazoa; phylum Arthropoda; class Insecta; order Hymenoptera; family Halictidae; genus Halictus; species Halictus rubicundus. Next base: position 65,658 of record NW_027488851.1, on the reverse strand, counting down.
CTATCCTATCCTCTATCCTATCCTATCCTCTATCCTATCCTTTCCGCTATCCTATCCTATTCTCTATAATATCGTATCCTCTGTCCTATCCTTGCTCTATCCTATAATATCATATATCCTATCCTATTCTCTATCCTATCCTATCCTATCATCTATCCTATTCTATACTCTATCCTATCCTATCCGCTATCCTATCCTATACTCTATCCTATCCTATCCTCTATCCCATCCTATTCTCTATCCAATCCTATCCTATCCTCTATCGTATCCTATTCTCTATCCTATCCAATCCTATATCGTATCGTCTATCCTATCCTATCCACTATTCCTATCCTATCCTCTATCCTATCCTATCCTCTATCCTATCCTATCCTCTATCCTATCCTATCCTCTATCCTATCCTATCCTCTTATCCTATCCTATCCTCTATCCTATCCTATCCTATCCTCTATCCTATCCTATCCTCTATCCTATCCATTCCTCTATACTATCCTATCCTCTATCGTATCCTATCCTCTATCCTATCCAATCCTATATCCTATACTCTATCATATCCTATCCTCTATCCTATCCTATCCTCTATCCGATCCTATCCTCTATCCTATCCTATACTCTGTCCTATCCTTTCCACTATCCTACCTTATGCTCTATCCTATCCTATCCTCCATCCTATCCTATCCTCTATCCTTTAATATCATCTATCCTATCCTATTCTCTATCCTATCCTATCCTGTATCCTATGCTATCCTCTATCCTATCCTATCCTCTATCCTATCCTATCCTCTATCCTATCCCATCCTCTATCCTATCCTATCCTCTATCCTATCCTATCCTCTATCCCATCCTATTCTCTATCCAATCCTATCCTATTCTCTATCCTATCCTATTCTCTATCCTATCCAATCCTATATCGTATCCTATATCCTATCCTATCCTCTATCCTATCCCATCCTCTATCCTATCCTATCCTGTATCCTATCCTATCCTCTATCCTATCCCATCCTCTATCCTACCCTATCCTCTATCCTATCATATCGTCTATCCTATCCTTTCCGCTATCCTATCCTATTCTCTATAATATCGTATCCTCTGTCCTATCCTTGCTCTATCCTATAATATCATATATCCTATCCTATTCTCTATCCTATCCTATCCTATCATCTATCCTATTCTATACTCTATCCTATCCTATCCGCTATCCTATCCGATCCTCTATCCTATCCCATCCTCTATCCTATCCTATCCTCTATCCTATCCTATCCTCTATCCTAGCCTATCCTCTATCCTATCCTATCCTGTATCCTATCCTATCCTCTATCCTATCCTCTATCCTATCCTATCCTCCATCCTATCCTATCCTCTATCCTATAATATCATCTATCCTATCCTATTCTCTATCCTATCCTATCCTCTATCCTATCCTATCTTCTATCCTATCATATCCTCTATCCTATCCTATCCTTTCTCCTATCCTCTCCTCTATCCTATCCCATCCTCTTATCCTATCCTATCCTCTATCCTATTATATCCTCTATCCTATCCTATCCTCTATCCTATCCGATCCTCTATCCTATCCCATCCTCTATCCTATCCTATCCTCTATCCTATCCTATCGTCTATCCTAGCCTATCCTCTATCCGATCCTATCCTCTATCCTATCCTATACTCTGTCCTATCCTTTCCACTATCCTACCTTATGCTCTATCCTATCCTATCCTCCATCCTATCCTATCCTCTATCCTATAATATCATCTATCCTATCCTATTCTCTATCCTATCCTATCCTGTATCCTATGCTATCCTCTATCCTATCCTATTCTCTATCCTATCCTATCCTGTATCCTATGCTATCCTCTATCCTATCCTATCCTCTATCCTATCCTATCCTCTATCCTATCCTATCCTCTATCCTATCCTATCCTTTATCCTATCCTATCCTCTATCCTATCCTATCCTCTATCCTATCCGATCCTCTTTCCTATAATATCATCTATCCTATTCTATACTCTATCTTATCCTATCCGCTATCCTATCCTATCCTGTATCCTATCCTATCCTCTATCCTATCCTATCCTCTATCCTATCCTATCCTCTATCCTATCCTATCCTCTATCCTATCCCATCCTCTATCCTATCCTATCCTCTATCCTATCCTATCCTCTATCCTATCCTTTCCGCTATCCTATCCTATTCTCTATAATATCGTATCCTCTGTCCTATCCTTGCTCTATCCTATAATATCATATATCCTATCCTATTCTCTATCCTATCCTATCCTATCATCTATCCTATTCTATACTCTATCCTATCCTATCCGCTATCCTATCCTATACTCTATCCTATCCTATCCTCTATCCCATCCTATTCTCTATCCAATCCTATGCTATCCTCTATCGTATCCTATTCTCTATCCTATCCAATCCTATATCGTATCGTCTATCCTATCCTATCCACTATCCTATCCTATCCTCTATCCTATCCCATCCTCTATCCTATCCTATCCTGTATCCTATCCTATCCTCTATCCTATCCCATCCTCTATCCTATCCTATCCTCTATCCTATCCTATCCTCTATTCTATCCTTTCCGCTATCCTATCCTATTCTCTATAATATCGTATCCTCTGTCCTATCCTTGCTCTATCCTATAATGTCATATATTCTATCCTATTCTCTATCCTATCCTATCCTATCATCTATCGTATCCTATCCTCTATCGTATCCTATCCTCTATCCTATCCAATCCTATATCCTATACTCTATCATATCCTATCCTCTATCCTATCCTATCCTCTATCCGATCCTATCCTCTATCCTATCCTATACTCTGTCCTATCCTTTCCACTATCCTACCTTATGCTCTATCCTATCCTATCCTCCATCCTATCCTATCCTCTATCCTATCCTATCCTCTATCCTAGCCTATCCTCTATCCTATCCTATCCTCTATCCTATCCTATCCTCTATCCTATCCGATCCTCTATCCTATCCCATCCTATATCCTATCCTATCCTCTATCCTATCCCATCCTCTATCCTATCCTATCCTCTATCCTATCCTATCCTCTATCCTAGCCTATCCTCTATCCTATCCTATCCTGTATCCTATCCTATCCTGTATCCTATCCTATCCTCTATCCTATCCTATCCTCTATCCTATCCTATCCTCTATCCTATCCATTCCTCTATACTATCCTATCCTCTATCGTATCCTATCCTATATCCTATACTCTATCATATCCTATCCTCTATCCTACCCTATCCTCTATCCTATCCTTTCCTCTATCCTAGCCTATCCCCTATCCTATCCTATCCTCTATCCTATCCTATCCTCTATCCTATCCTATCCTCTATCCTATCCTATCCTCTATGCTATCCTCTATTCTATCCTATCCTATATCCTATCCTTTCCGCTAAACTATCCTATCCTCTATAATATCGTATCCTCTGTCCTATCCTTGCTCTATCCTATAATATCACATATTCTATCCTATTATCTATCCTATCCTATCCTATCATCTATCGTATCCTATCCTCTATCGTATCCTATCCTCTATCCTATCCAATCCTATATCCTATCCTCTATCATATCTTATCCTCTATCCTATCCTATCCTTTATCCGATCCTATCCTCTATCCTATCCTATCCTCTATCCTATCCATTCCTCTATACTATCCTATCCTCTATCGTATCCTATTCTCTATCCTATCCAATCCTATATCGTATCCTCTATCCTATCTTATCCACTATCCTATCCTATCCTGTATCCTATGCTATCCTCTATCCTATCCTATCCTCTATCCTATCCTATCCTCTATCCTATCCTATCCTCTATCCTATCCTATCCTTTATCCTATCCTATCCTCTATCCTATCCTATCCTCTATCCTATCCGATCCTCTATCCTATTCTCTCCTCTATAATATCGTATCCTCTATCATATCCTATCCTCTTTCCTATAATATCATCTATCCTATTCTATACTCTATCTTATCCTATCCGCTATCCTATCCTATCCTGTATCCTATCCTATCCTCTATCCTATCCTATCCTCTATCCTAACCTATCCTCTATCCTATCCTATCCTCTATCCTATCCTATCCTCTATCCTATCCATTCCTCTATACTATCCTATCCTCTATCGTATCCTATCCTCTATCCTATCCAATCCTATATCCTATACTCTATCATATCCCATCCTCTATCCTATCCTATCCTCTATCCGATCCTATCCTCTATCCTATCCTATCCTCTATCCTATCCTATCCTTTATCCTATCCTATCCTCTATCCTATCCTATCCTCTATCCTATCCCATCCTCTATCCTATCCTATCCTCTATCCTATCCTATCCTCTATCCTATCCTTTCCGCTATCCTATCCTATTCTCTATAATATCGTATCCTCTGTGCTATCCTTGCTCTATCCTATAATTTCATATATCCTATCCTATTCTCTATCCTATCCTATCCTATCATCTATCCTATTCTATACTCTATCCTATCCTATCCGCTATCCTATCCTATCCTCTTTCATATCCTATCCTATATCCTATCCAATCCCTATCCTATCCTCTATCCTCTATCCTATCCTCTATCCTATCCTATCCTCTTATCCTATCCTATCCTCTATCCTATCCTATCCTATCCTCTATCCTATCCTATCCTCTATCCTATCCTTTCCTCTATACTATCCTATCCTCTATCGTATCCTATCCTCTATCCTATCCAATCCTATATCCTATACTCTATCATATCCTATCCTCTATCCTATCCTATCCTCTATCCGACCCTAACCTCTATCCTATCCTATCCTGTATCCTATCCTATCCTGTATCCTATCCTATCCTCAATCCTATCCTATCTTCTATCCTATCCTATCCTCTATCCTATCCCATCCACTATCCTATCCTATCCTCTATCCTATCCTATCCTCTATCCTATCCTATCTTCTATCCTATCATATCCTCTATCCTATCCTATCCTTTCTCCTATCCTATCCTCTATCCTATCCTATCCTCTATCCTATCCTATCCTCTATCCTATCCTATCCTCTATCCTATCCGATCCTCTATCCTATCCCATCCTCTATCCTATCCTATCCTCTATCCGATCCTATCCTCTATCCTATCCTATACTCTGTCCTATCCTTTCCACTATCCTATCTTATGCTCTATCCTATCCTATCCTCCATCCTATCCTATCCTCTATCCTATCCTATCCTCTTATCCTCTATCCTATCCTATCCTATCCTCTATCCTATCCTATCCTCTATCCTATCCTATCCTCTATCCTATCCTATCCTCTATCCTATCCGATCCTCTATCCTATCCCATCCTCTATCCTATCCTATCCTCTATCCTATCCTATCCTCTATCCTAGCCTATCCTCTATCCTATCCTATCCTGTATCCTATCCTATCCTCTATCCTATCCTATCCTCTATCCTATCCTATCCTCTATCCTATCCTATCCTCTATCCTATCCTATCCTCTATCCTATCCTATCCTCTATCCTATCCTATCCTCTATCCTATCCCATACTCTATCCTATCCTATCCTCTATCCTATCCTATCCTCTATCCTATCCTTTCCGCTATCCTATCCTATTCTCTATAATATCGTATCCTCTGTCCTATCCTTGCTCTATCCTATAATATCATATATCCTATCCTATTCTCTATCCTATCCTATCCTATCATCTATCCTATTCTATACTCTATGCTATCCTATCCGCTATCCTATCCTATCCTCTTTCATATCCTATCCTATATCCTATCCAACCCCCTATCCTATCCTCTATCCTATCCTATCCTCTATCCTATCCTATCCTCTATCCTATCCTATCCTCTATCCTATCCTATCCTCTAGCCTATCGTATCCTCTATCCTATCCTATCCTCTATCCTATCCTATCCTCTATCCTATCCCATCCTCTATCCTATCCTATCCTCTATCCTATCCTATCCTCTATCCTAGCCTATCCTCTATCCTATCCTATCCTCTATCCTATCCTATCCTCTATCCTATCCCATCCTCTATCCTATCCTATCCTCTATCCTATCCCTATCCTCTATCCTAGCCTATCCTCTATCCTATCCTATCCTCTATCCTATCCTATCCTCTATCCTATCCGATCCTCTATCCTATCCCACCCTCTATCCTATCCTATCCTCTATCCTATCCCATCCTCTATCCTATCCTATCCTCTATCCTATCCTATCCTCTATCCTAGCCTATCCTCTATCCTATCCTATCCTGTATCCTATCCTATCCTGTATCCTATCCTATCCTCTATCCTATCCTATCCTCTATCCTATCCTATCCTCTATCCTATCCATTCCTCTATACTATCCTATCCTCTATCGTATCCTATCCTCTATCCTAGCCTATCCTCTATCCTATCCTATCCTCTATCCTATCCTATCCTCTATCCTATCCTATCCTCTATCCTATCCTATCCTCTAGCCTATCGTATCCTCTATCCTATCCTATCCTCTATCCTATCCTATCCTCTATCCTATCCCATCCTCTATCCTATCCTATCCTCTATCCTATCCTATCCTCTATCCTAGCCTATCCTCTATCCTATCCTATCCTCTATCCTATCCTATCCTCTATCCTATCCCATCCTCTATCCTATCCTATCCTCTATCCTATCCTATCCTCTATCCTAGCCTATCCTCTATCCTATCCTATCCTCTATCCTATCCTATCCTCTATCCTATCCGATCCTCTATCCTATCCCACCCTCTATCCTATCCTATCCTCTATCCTATCCCATCCTCTATCCTATCCTATCCTCTATCCTATCCTATCCTCTATCCTAGCCTATCCTCTATCCTATCCTATCCTGTATCCTATCCTATCCTGTATCCTATCCTATCCTCTATCCTATCCTATCCTCTAGCCTATCCTATCCTCTATCCTATCCATTCCTCTATACTATCCTATCCTCTATCGTATCCTATCCTATATCCTATACTCTATCATATCCTATCCTCTATCCTACCCTATCCTCTATCCTATCCTTTCCTCTATCCTAGCCTATCCCCTATCCTATCCTATCCTCTATCCTATCCTATCCTCTATCCTATCCTATCCTCTATCCTATCCTATCCTCTATGCTATCCTCTATTCTATCCTATCCTATATCCTATCCTTTCCGCTAAACTATCCTATCCTCTATAATATCGTATCCTCTGTCCTATCCTTGCTCTATCCTATAATATCACATATTCTATCCTATTATCTATCCTATCCTATCCTATCATCTATCGTATCCTATCCTCTATCGTATCCTATCCTCTATCCTATCCAATCCTATATCCTATCCTCTATCATATCTTATCCTCTATCCTATCCTATCCTTTATCCGATCCTATCCTCTATCCTATCCTATACTCTGTCCTATCCTTTCCACTATCCTAGTCTTATGCTCTATCCTATCCTATCCTCCATCCTATCCTATCCTCTATCCTATCCTATCCTCTATCCTATCCTATCCTCTATCCTATCCTATCCTCTTATGCTATCCTATCCTCTATCCTATCCTATCCTCTTATCCTATCCTATCCTCTATCCTATCCTATCCGATCCTCTATCCTATCCTATCCTCTATCCAATCCTTTTCTCTATACTATCCTATCCTCTATCGTATCCTATCCTCTACCCTATCCTATCCTATATCCTAGCCTATCCTCTATCCTATTGTATCCTGTATCCTCTATCCTATCCTCTTATCCTATCCTATCCTCTATCCTATCCTATCCTCTATCCTATCCTATCCTCTATTATATCCGATCCTCTATCCTATCCGATCCACTATAATATCGTATCCTCTATCATATCCTATCCTCTATCCCATCCTATTCTCTATCCAATCCTATCCTATCTTCTATCGTATCCTATTCTCTATCCTATCCAATCCTATATCGTATCCTCTATCTTATCTTATCCACTATCCTATCCTATCCTGTATCCTATGCTATCCACTATCCTATCCTATCCTCTATCCTATCCTATCCTCTATCCTATCCTATCCTCTATCCTATCCTATCCTTTATCCTATCCTATCCTCTATCCTATCCTATCCTCTATCCTATCCGATCCTCTATCCTATCCTATCCTCTATCCTATCCTATCCTCTATCATATCCTATCCTTTATCCTATCCTATCCTCTATCCTATCCTATCCTCTATCCTATCCGATCCGCTATCCTATCCTATCCTGTATCCTATCCTATCCTCTATCCTATCCTATCCTCTATCCTATCCTATCCTCTATCCTATCCTATCCTCTAGCCTATCCTATCCTCTATCCTATCCTATCCTCTATCCTATCCTATCCTCTATCCTATACTATCCTGTATCCTATCCTATTCTGTATCCTATCCTATCCTCTATCCTATACTATCCTGTATCCTATCCTATTCTGTATCCTATCCTATCCTCTATCCTATCCTATCCTCTATCATATCCTATCCTCTATCCTATCCGATCCTCTATCCTATCCCATCCTCTATCCTATCCTATCCTCTATCCTATCCTATCCTCTATCCTAGCCTATCCTCTATCCTATCCTATCCTCTATCCTATCCTATCCTCTATCCTATCCGATCCTCTATCCTATCCCACCCTCTATCCTATCCTATCCTCTATCCTATCCCATCCTCTATCCTATCCTATCCTCTATCCTATCCTGTCCTCTATCCTAGCCTATCCTCTATCCTATCCTATCCTGTATCCTATCCTATCCTGTATCCTATCCTATCCTCTATCCTATCCTATCCTCTATCCTATCCTATCCTCTATCCTATCCATTCCTCTATACTATCCTATCCTCTATCGTATCCTATCCTATATCCTATACTCTATCATATCCTATCCTCTATCCTACCCTATCCTCTATCCTATCCTTTCCTCTATCCTAGCCTATCCCCTATCCTATCCTATCCTCTATCCTATCCTATCCTCTATCCTATCCTATCCTCTATCCTATCCTATCCTCTATGCTATCCTCTATTCTATCCTATCCTATATCCTATCCTTTCCGCTAAACTATCCTATCCTCTATAATATCGTATCCTCTGTCCTATCCTTGCTCTATCCTATAATATCACATATTCTATCCTATTATCTATCCTATCCTATCCTATCATCTATCGTATCCTATCCTCTATCGTATCCTATCCTCTATCCTATCCAATCCTATATCCTATCCTCTATCATATCTTATCCTCTATCCTATCCTATCCTTTATCCGATCCTATCCTCTATCCTATCCTATACTCTGTCCTATCCTTTCCACTATCCTATCTTATGCTCTATCGTATCCTATCCTCCATCCTATCCTATCCTCTATCCTATCCTATCCTCTATCCTATCCTATCCTCTATCCTATCCTATCCTCTTATGCTATCCTATCCTCTATCCTATCCTATCCTCTTATCCTATCCTATCCTCTATCCTATCCTATCCGATCCTCTATCCTATCCTATCCTCTATCCAATCCTTTTCTCTATACTATCCTATCCTCTATCGTATCCTATCCTCTACCCTATCCTATCCTATATCCTAGCCTATCCTCTATCCTATTGTATCCTGTATCCTCTATCCTATCCTCTTATCCTATCCTATCCTCTATCCTATCCTATCCTCTATCCTATCCTATCCTCTATTATATCCGATCCTCTATCCTATCCGATCCACTATAATATCGTATCCTCTATCATATCCTATCCTCTATCCCATCCTATTCTCTATCCAATCCTATCCTATCTTCTATCGTATCCTATTCTCTATCCTATCCAATCCTATATCGTATCCTCTATCTTATCTTATCCACTATCCTATCCTATCCTGTATCCTATGCTATCCACTATCCTATCCTATCCTCTATCCTATCCTATCCTCTATCATATCCTATCCTCTATCCTATCCTATCCTCTATCCGATCCTAACCTCTATCCTATCCTATCCTGTATCCTATCCTATCCTGTATCCTATCCTATCCTCAATCCTATCCTATCTTCTATCCTATCCTATCCTCTATCCTATCCCACCCTCTATCCTATCCTATCCTCTATCCTATCCTATCCTCTATCCTATCCTATCTTGTATCCTATCATATCCTCTATCCTATCCTATCCTTTCTCCTATCCTATCCTCTATCCTATCCTATCCTCTATCCTATCCTATCCTCTAACCTATCCTATCCTCTATCCTATCCGATCCTCTATCCTATCCCATCCTCTATCCTATCCTATCCTCTATCCTATCCTATACTCTATCCTATCCTATCCTCTATCCCATCCTATTCTCTATCCAATCCTATCCTATCCTCTATCGTATCCTATTCTCTATCCTATCCAATCCTATATCGTATCGTCTATCCTATCCTATCCACTATCCTATCCTATCCTCTATCCTATCCCATCCTCTATCCTATCCTATCCTGTATCCTATCCTATCCTCTATCCTATCCCATCCTCTATCCTATCCTATCCTCTATCCTATCCTATCCTCTATCCTATCCTTTCCGCTATCCTATCCTATTCTCTATAATATCGTATCCTCTGTCCTATCCTTGCTCTATCCTATAATATCATATATCCTATCCTATTCTCTATCCTATCATCTATCCTATTCTATACTCTATCCTATCCTATCCGCTATCCTATCCGATCCTCTATCCTATCCCATCCTCTATCCTATCCTATCCTCTATCCTATCCTATCCTCTATCCTAGCCTATCCTCTATCCTATCCTATCCTGTATCCTATCCTATCCTCTATCCTATCCTATCCTCCATCCTATCCTCCATCCTATCCTATCCTCTATCCTATAATATCAACTATCCTATCCTATTCTCTATCCTATCCTATCCTCTATCCTATCCTATCTTCTATCCTATCATATCCTCTATCCTATCCTATCCTTTCTCCTATCCTATCCTCTATCCTATCCTATCCTCTTATCCTATCCTATCCTCTATCCTATCCTATCCTCTATCCTATCCTATCCTCTATCCTATCCGATCCTCTATCCTATCCCATCCTCTATCCTATCCTATCCTCTATCCTATCCTATCCCCTATCCTATCCTCTATCCTATCCTATCCTCTATCCTATCCTATCCTCTATCCTATCCTATCCTCTATCCTATCCGATCCTCTATCCTATCCCATCCTCTATCCTATCCTATCCTCTATCCTATCCTATCCCCTATCCTATCCCCTATCCTATCCTCTATCCTATCCTATTCACTATCCTATCCTATCCTCTATCCTATCCCATCCTCTATCCTATCCTATCCTGTATCCTATCCTATCCTCTATCCTATCCCATCCTCTATCCTATCCTATCCTCTATCCTATCCTTTCCGCTATCCTATCCTATTCTCTATAATATCGTATCCTCTGTCCTATCCTTGCTCTATCCTATAATATCATATATCCTATCCTATTCTCTATCCTATCATCTATCCTATTCTATACTCTATCCTATCCTATCCGCTATCCTATCCGATCCTCTATCCTATCCCATCCTCTATCCTATCCTATCCTCTATCCTATCCTATACTCTATCCTATCCTATCCTCTATCCCATCCTATTCTCTATCCAATCCTATCCTATCCTCTATCGTATCCTATTCTCTATCCTATCCAATCCTATATCGTATCGTCTATCCTATCCTATCCACTATCCTATCCTATCCTCTATCCTATCCCATCCTCTATCCTATCCTATCCTGTATCCTATCCTATCCTCTATCCTATCCCATCCTCTATCCTATCCTATCCTCTATCCTATCCTATCCTCTATCCTATCCTTTCCGCTATCCTATCCTATTCTCTATAATATCGTATCCTCTGTCCTATCCTTGCTCTATCCTATAATATCATATATCCTATCCTATTCTCTATCCTATCATCTATCCTATTCTATACTCTATCCTATCCTATCCGCTATCCTATCCGATCCTCTATCCTATCCCATCCTCTATCCTATCCTATCCTCTATCCTATCCTATCCTCTATCCTAGCCTATCCTCTATCCTATCCTATCCTGTATCCTATCCTATCCTCTATCCTATCCTATCCTCCATCCTATCCTCCATCCTATCCTATCCTCTATCCTATAATATCATCTATCCTATCCTATTCTCTATCCTATCCTATCCTCTATCCTATCCTATCTTCTATCCTATCATATCCTCTATCCTATCCTATCCTTTCTCCTATCCTATCCTCTATCCTATCCTATCCTCTTATCCTATCCTATCCTCTATCCTATCCTATCCTCTATCCTATCCTATCCTCTATCCTATCCGATCCTCTATCCTATCCCATCCTCTATCCTATCCTATCCTCTATCCTATCCTATCCCCTATCCTATCCTCTATCCTATCCTATCCTCTATCCTATCCTATCCTCTATCCTATCCTATCCTCTATCCTATCCGATCCTCTATCCTATCCCATCCTCTATCCTATCCTATCCTCTATCCTATCCTATCCCCTATCCTATCCTCTATCCTATCCTATCCACTATCCTATCCTATCCTCTATCCTATCCCATCCTCTATCCTATCCTATCCTGTATCCTATCCTATCCTCTATCCTATCCCATCCTCTATCCTATCCTATCCTCTATCCTATCCTATCCTCTATCCTATCCTTTCCGCTATCCTATCCTATTCTCTATAATATCGTATCCTCTGTCCTATCCTTGCTCTATCCTATAATATCATATATCCTATCCTATTCTCTATCCTATCATCTATCCTATTCTATACTCTATCCTATCCTATCCGCTATCCTATCCGATCCTCTATCCTATCCCATCCTCTATCCTATCCTATCCTCTATCCTATCCTATCCTCTATCCTAGCCTATCCTCTATCCTATCCTATCCTGTATCCTATCCTATCCTCTATCCTATCCTATCCTCCATCCTATCCTCCATCCTATCCTATCCTCTATCCTATAATATCATCTATCCTATCCTATTCTCTATCCTATCCTATCCTCTATCCTATCCTATCTTCTATCCTATCATATCCTCTATCCTATCCTATCCTTTCTCCTATCCTATCCTCTATCCTATCCTATCCTCTTATCCTATCCTATCCTCTATCCTATCCTATCCTCTATCCTATCCTATCCTCTATCCTATCCGATCCTCTATCCTATCCCATCCTCTATCCTATCCTATCCTCTATCCTATCCTATCCCCTATCCTATCCTCTATCCTATCCTATCCTCTATCCTATCCTATCCTCTATCCTATCCTATCCTCTATCCTATCCGATCCTCTATCCTATCCCATCCTCTATCCTATCCTATCCTCTATCCTATCCTATCCCCTATCCTATCCTCTATCCTATCCTATCCACTATCCTATCCTATCCTCTATCCTATCCCATCCTCTATCCTATCCTATCCTGTATCCTATCCTATCCTCTATCCTATCCCATCCTCTATCCTATCCTATCCTCTATCCTATCCTATCCTCTATCCTATCCTTTCCGCTATCCTATCCTATTCTCTATAATATCGTATCCTCTGTCCTATCCTTGCTCTATCCTATAATATCATATATCCTATCCTATTCTCTATCCTATCATCTATCCTATTCTATACTCTATCCTATCCTATCCGCTATCCTATCCGATCCTCTATCCTATCCCATCCTCTATCCTATCCTATCCTCTATCCTATCCTATCCTCTATCCTAGCCTATCCTCTATCCTATACTATCCTGTATCCTATCCTATCCTCTATCCTATCCTATCCTCCATCCTATCCTATCCTCTATCCTATAATATCATCTATCCTATCCTATTCTCTATCCTATCCTATCCTCTATCCTATCCTATCTTCTATCCTATCATATCCTCTATCCTATCCTATCCTTTCTCCTATCCTATCCTCTATCCTATCCTATCCTCTTATCCTATCCTATCCTCTATCCTATCCTATCCTCTATCCTATCCTATCCTCTATCCTATCCGATCCTCTATCCTATCCCATCCTCTATCCTATCCTATCCTCTATCCTATCCCATCCTCTATCCTATCCTATCCTCTATCCTATCCTATCCTCTATCCTAGCCTATCCTCTATCCTATCCTATCCTGTATCCTATGCTATCCTCTATCCTATCCTATCCTCTATCCTATCCTATCCTCTATCCTATCCTATCCTCTATCCTATCCTATCCTTTATCCTATCCTATCCTCTATCCTATCCTATTCTCTATCCTATCCGATCCTCTATCCTATCCTTTCCGCTATCCTATCCTATTCTCTATAATATCGTATCCTCTGTGCTATCCTTGCTCTATCCTATAATTTCATATATCCTATCCTATTCTCTATCCTATCCTATCCTATCATCTATCCTATTCTATACTCTATCCTATCCTATCCGCTATCCTATCCTATCCTCTTTCATATCCTATCCTATATCCTATCCAATCCCCTATCCTATCCTCTATCCTATCCTATCCTCTATCCTATCCTATCCTCTTATCCTATCCTATCCTCTATCCTATCCTATCCTCTATCCTATCCTTTCCTCTATACTATCCTATCCTCTATCGTATCCTATCCTCTATCCTATCCAATCCTATATCCTATACTCTATCATATCCTATCCTCTATCCTATCCTATCCTCTATCCGACCCTAACCTCTATCCTATCCTATCCTGCATCCTATCCTATCCTGTATCCTATCCTATCCTCAATCCTATCCTATCTTCTATCCTATCCTATCCTCCATCCTATCCCATCCACTATCCTATCCTATCCTCTATCCTATCCTATCCTCTATCCTATCCTATCTTCTATCCTATCATATCCTCTATCCTATCCTATCCTTTCTCCTATCCTATCCTCTATCCTATCCTATCCTCTATCCTATCCTATCCTCTATCCTATCCTATCCTCTATCCTATCCGATCCTCTATCCTATCCCATCCTCTATCCTATCCTATCCTCTATCCTATCCTATACTCTATCCTATCCTATCCTCTATCCCATCCTATTCTCTATCCAATCCTATCCTATCCTCTATCGTATCCTATTCTCTATCCTATCCAATGCTATATCGTATCGCCTCTCCTATCCTATCCACTATCCTATCCTATCCTCTATCCTATCCCATCCTCTATCCTATCCTATCCTCTATCCTATCCTATCCTATCCTCTATCCTATCCTTTCCGCTATCCTATCCTATTCTCTATAATATCGTATCCTCTGTCCTATCCTTGCTCTATCCTATAATATCATATATCCTATCCTATTCTCTATCCTATCATCTATCCTATTCTATACTCTATCCTATCCTATCCGCTATCCTATCCGATCCTCTATCCTATCCCATCCTCTATCCTATCCTATCCTCTATCATATCCTATCCTCTATCCTAGCCTATCCTCTATCCTATCCTATCCTGTATCCTATCCTATCCTCTATCCTATCCTATCCTCCATCCTATCCTATCCTCTATCCTATAATATCATCTATCCTATCCTATTCTCTATCCTATCCTATCCTCTATCCTATCCTATCTTCTATCCTATCATATCCTCTATCCTATCCTATCCTTTCTCCTATCCTATCCTCTATCCTATCCTATCCTCTTACCCTATCCTATCCTCTATCCTATCCTATCCTCTATCCTATCCTATCCTCTATCCTATCCGATCCTCTATCCTATCCCATCCTCTATCCTATCCTATTCTCTATCCTATCCTATCCTCTATCCTAGCCTATCCTCTATCCTATCCTATCCTGTATCCTATCCTATCCTCTATCCTATCCTATCCTCTATCCTATCCTATCCTCTATCCTATCCTTTCCGCTATCCTATCCGATCCTCTATAATATCGTATCCACTGTCCTATGATTGCTCTATCCTATAATGTCATATATTCTATCCTATTCTCTATCCTATCCTATCCTATCATCTATCGTATCCTATCCTCTATCCTATCCTATCCTCTATCCGATCCTATCCTCTATCCTATCCTATACTCTGTCCTATCCTTTCCACAATCCTATCTTATGCTCTATCCTATCCTATCCTCCATCCTATCCTATCCTCTATCCTATCCTATCCTCTTATCCTCTATCCTATCCTATCCTATCCTCTATCCTATCCTATCCTCTATCCTATCCTATCCTCTATCCTATCCCATCCTCTATCCTATCCGATCCTCTATCCTATCCCATCCTCTATCCTATCCTATCCTCTATCCTATCCTATCCTCTATCCTAGCCTATCCTCTATCCTATCCTATCCTGTATCCTATCCTATCCTCTATCCTATCCTATCCTCTATCCTATCCTTTCCGCTATCCTATCCTATTCTCTATAATATCGTATCCTCTGTCCTATCCTTGCTCTATCCTATAATATCATATATCCTATCCTATTCTCTATCCTATCCTATCCTATCATCTATCCTATTCTATACTCTATCCTATCCTATCCGCTATCCTATCCTATCCTCTTTCATATCCTATCCTATATCCTATCCAATCCCCTATCCTATCCTCTATCCTATCCTATCCTCTATCCTATCCTATCCTCTATCCTATCCTATCCTCTATCCTATCCTATCCTCTAGCCTATCCTATCCTCTATCCTATCCTATCCTCTATCCTATACTCTATCATATCCTATCCTCTATCATACCCTATCCTCTATCCGATCCTAACCTCTATCCTATCATATCCTCTATCCTATCCTATCCTTTCTCCTATCCTATCCTCTATCCTATCCTATCCTCTATCCTATCCTATCCTCTAACCTATCCTATCCTCTATCCTATCCGATCCTCTATCCTATCCTATCCTCTATCCTATCCTATCCTATCCTCTATCCTATCCTATCCTCTATCCTATCCTTTCCTCTATACTATCCTATCCTCTATCGTATCCTATCCTCTATCCTATCCAATCCTATATCCTATACTCTATCATATCCTATCCTCTATCCTATCCTATCCTCTATCCGATCCTAACCTCTATCCTATCCTATCCTGTATCCTATCCTATCCTGTATCCTATCCTATCCTCAATCCTCTCCTATCTTCTATCCTATCCTATCCTCTATCCTACCCTATCCTCTATCCTATCCTTTCCTCTATCCTAGCCTATCCCCTATCCTATCCTATCCTCTATCCTATCCTATCCTCTATCCTATCCTATCCTCTATCCTATCCTATCCTCTATGCTATCCTCTATTCTATCCTATCCTATATCCTATCCTTTCCGCTAAACTATCCTATCCTCTATAATATCGTATCCTCTGTCCTATCCTTGCTCTATCCTATAATATCACATATTCTACCCTATTATCTATCCTATCCTATCCTATCATCTATCGTATCCTATCCTCTATCGTATCCTATCCTCTATCCTATCCAATCCTATATCCTATCCTCTATCATATCTTATCCTCTATCCTATCCTATCCTTTATCCGATCCTATCCTCTATCCTATCCTATACTCTGTCCTATCCTTTCCACTATCCTATCTTATGCTCTATCCTATCCTATCCTCCATCCTATCCTATCCTCTATCCTATCCTATCCTCTATCCTATCCTATCCTCTATCCTATCCTATCCTCTTATCCTATCCTATCCTCTATCCTATCCTATCCTCTTATCCTATCCTATCCTCTATCCTATCCTATCCGATCCTCTATCCTATCCTATCCTCTATCCAATCCTTTTCTCTATACTATCCTATCCTCTATCGTATCCTATCCTCTACCCTATCCTATCCTATATCCTAGCCTATCCTCTATCCTATTGTATCCTGTATCCTCTATCCTATCCTCTTATCCTATCCTATCCTCTATCCTATCCTATCCTCTATCCTATCCTATCCTCTATTATATCCGATCCTCTATCCTATCCGATCCACTATAATATCGTATCCTCTATCATATCCTATCCTCTTTCCTATAATATCATCTTTCCTATAATATCATCTATCCTATCCTATTCTCTATCCTATCCTATACTCTATCCTATCCTCTCCTCTATCCCATCCTATTCTCTATCCAATCCTATCCTATCTTCTATCGTATCCTATTCTCTATCCTATCCAATCCTATATCGTATACTCTATCTTATCTTATCCACTATCCTATCCTATCCTGTATCCTATGCTATCCACTATCCTATCCTATCCTCTATCCTATCCTATCCTCTATCCTATCCTATCCTCTATCCTATCCTATCCTTTATCCTATCCTATCCTCTATCCTATCCTATCCTCTATCCTATCCGATCCTCTATCCTATCCTATCCTCTATCCTATCCTATCCTCTATCATATCCTATCCTTTATCCTATCCTATCCTCTATCCTATCCTATCCTCTATCCTATCCGATCCGCTATCCTATCCTATCCTGTATCCTATCCTATCCTCTATCCTATCCTATCCTCTATCCTATCCTATCCTCTATCCTATCCTATCCTCTATCCTATCCTATCCTCTAACCTATCCTATCCTCTATCCTATCCGATCCTCTATCCTATCCCATCCTCTATCCTATCCTATCCTCTATCCTATCCTATACTCTATCCTATCCTATCCTCTATCCCATCCTATTCTCTATCCAATCCTATCCTATCCTCTATCGTATCCTATTCTCTATCCTATCCAATCCTATATCGTATCGTCTATCCTATCCTATCCACTATCCTATCCTATCCTCTATCCTATCCCATCCTCTATCCTATCCTATCCTGTATCCTATCCTATCCTCTATCCTATCCCATCCTCTATCCTATCCTATCCTCTATCCTATCCTATCCTCTATCCTATCCTTTCCGCTATCCTATCCTATTCTCTATAATATCGTATCCTCTGTCCTATCCTTGCTCTATCCTATAATATCATATATCCTATCCTATTCTCTATCCTATCATCTATCCTATTCTATACTCTATCCTATCCTATCCGCTATCCTATCCGATCCTCTATCCTATCCCATCCTCTATCCTATCCCATCCTCTATCCTATCCTATCCTCTATCCTATCCTATCCCCTATCCTATCCTCTATCCTATCCTATCCTCTATCCTATCCCATCCTCTATCCTATCCTATCCTCTATCCTATCCTATCCTCTATCCTATCCTTTCCGCTATCCTATCCTATTCTCTATAATATCGTATCCTCTGTCCTATCCTTGCTCTATCCTATAATATCATATATCCAATCCTATTCTCTATCCTATCATCTATCCTATTCTATACTCTATCCTATCCTATCCGCTATCCTATCCGATCCTCTATCCTATCCCATCCTCTATCCTATCCTATCCTCTATCCTATCCTATCCTCTATCCTAGCCTATCCTCTATCCTATACTATCCTGTATCCTATCCTATCCTCTATCCTATCCTATCCTCCATCCTATCCTATCCTCTATCCTATAATATCATCTATCCTATCCTATTCTCTATCCTATCCTATCCTCTATCCTATCCTATCTTCTATCCTATCATATCCTCTATCCTATCCTATCCTTTCTCCTATCCTATCCTCTATCCTATCCTATCCTCTTATCCTATCCTATCCTCTATCCTATCCTATCCTCTATCCTATCCTATCCTCTATCCTATCCGATCCTCTATCCTATCCCATCCTCTATCCTATCCTATCCTCTATCCTATCCCATCCTCTATCCTATCCTATCCTCTATCCTATCCTATCCTCTATCCTATCCTATCTTCTATCCTATCATATCCTCTATCCTATCCTATCCTTTCTCCTATCCTATCCTCTATCCTATCCTATCCTCTTATCCTATCCTATCCTCTATCCTATCCTATCTTCTATCCTATCATATCCTCTATCCTATCCTATCCTTTCTCCTATCCTATCCTCTATCCTATCCTATCCTCTTATCCTATCCTATCCTCTATCCTATCCTATCCTCTATCCTATCCTATCCTCTATCCTATCCGATCCTCTATCCTATCCCATCCTCTATCCTATCCCATCCTCTATCCTATCCTATCCTCTATCCTATCCTATACTCTATCCTATCCTATCCTCTATCGTATCCTATTCTCTATCCTATCCAATCCTATATCGTATCGTCTATCCTATCCTATCCACTATCCTATCCTATCCTCTATCCTATCCCATCCTCTATCCTATCCTATCCTGTATCCTATCCTATCCTCTATCCTATCCTATCCTCCATCCTATCCTATCCTCTATCCTATCCTATCCTCTATCCTATCCTTTCCGCTATCCTATCCTATCCTCTATAATATCGTATCCTCTGTCCTATCCTTGCTCTATCCTATAATGTCATATATTCTATCCTATTCTCTATCCTATCCTATCCTATCATCTATCGTATCCTATCCTCTATCCTATCCTATCCTCTATCCGATCCTATCCTCTATCCTATCCTATACTCTGTCCTATCCTTTCCACTATCCTATCTTATGCTCTATCCTATCCTATCCTCCATCCTATCCTATCCTCTATCCTATCCTATCCTCTTATCCTCTATCCTATCCTATCCTACCCTCTATCCTATCCTATCCTCTATCCTATCCTATCCTCTATCCTATCCTATCCTCTATCCTATCCTATCCTCTATCCTATCCGATCCTCTATCCTATCCCATCCTCTATCCTATCCTATCCTCTATCCTATCCTATCCTCTATCCTAGCCTATCCTCTATCCTATCCTATCCTGTATCCTATCCTATCCTCTATCCTATCCTATCCTCTATCCTATCCTACCCTCTATCCTATCCTATCCTCTATACTATCCTATCCTCTATCCTATCCTATCCTCTATCCTATCCTATCCTCTATCCTATCCGATCCTCTATCCTATCCCATCCTCTATCCTATCCCATCCTCTATCCTATCCTATCCTCTATCCTATCCTATACTCTATCCTATCCTATCCTCTATCGTATCCTATTCTCTATCCTATCCAATCCTATATCGTATCGTCTATCCTATCCTATCCACTATCCTATCCTATCCTCTATCCTATCCCATCCTCTATCCTATCCTATCCTGTATCCTATCCTATCCTCTATCCTATCCTATCCTCCATCCTATCCTATCCTCTATCCTATAATATCATCTATCCTATCCTATTCTCTATCCTATCCTATCCTCTATCCTATCCTATCTTCTATCCTATCATATCCTCTATCCTATCCTATCCTTTCTCCTATCCTATCCTCTATCCTATCCTATCCTCTTATCCTATCCTATCCTCTATCCTATCCTATCCTCTATCCTATCCTATCCTCTATCCTATCCGATCCTCTATCCTATCCCATCCTCTATCCTATCCTATCCTCTATCCTATCCTATCCTCTATCCTAGCCTATCCTCTATCCTATCCTATCCTGTATCCTGTCCTATCCTCTATCCTATCCTATCCTCTATCCTATCCTATCCTCTATCCTATCCTTTCCGCTATCCTATCCTATCCTCTATAATATCGTATCCTCTGTCCTATCCTTGCTCTATCCTATAATGTCATATATTCTATCCTATTCTCTATCCTATCCTATCCTATCATCTATCGTATCCTATCCTCTATCCTATCCTATCCTCTATCCGATCCTATCCTCTATCCTATCCTATACTCTGTCCTATCCTTTCCACTATCCTATCTTATGCTCTATCCTATCCTATCCTCCATCCTATCCTATCCTCTATCCTATCCTATCCTCTTATCCTCTATTCTATCCTATCCTACCCTCTATCCTATCCTATCCTCTATCCTATCCTATCCTCTATCCTATCCTATCCTCTATCCTATCCTATCCTCTATCCTATCCGATCCTCTATCCTATCCTATCCTCTATCCTATCCTACCCTCTATCCTATCCTATCCTCTATACTATCCTATCCTCTATCCTATCCTATCCTCTATCCTATCCCATACTCTATCCTATCCTATCCTCTATCCTATCCTATCCTCTATCCTATAATATCATCTATCCTATCCTATTCTCTATCCTATCCTATCCTCTATCCTATCCTATCTTCTATCCTATCATATCCTCTATCCTATCCTATCCTTTCTCCTATCCTATCCTCTATCCTATCCTATCCTCTTATCCTATCCTATCCTCTATCCTATCCTATCCTCTATCCTATCCTATCCTCTATCCTATCCGATCCTCTATCCTATCCCATCCTCTATCCTATCCTATCCTCTATCCTATCCTATCCTCTATCCTAGCCTATCCTCTATCCTATCCTATCCTGTATCCTGTCCTATCCTCTATCCTATCCTATCCTCTATCCTATCCTATCCTCTATCCTATCCTTTCCGCTATCCTATCCTATTCTCTATAATATCGTATCCTCCGTCCTATCCTTGCTCTATCCTATAATATCATATATCCTATCCTATTCTCTATCCTATCCTATCCTATCATCTTTCCTATTCTATACTCTATCCTATCCTATCCGCTATCCTATCCTATCCTCTTTCATATCCTATCCTATATCCTACCCAATCCCCTATCCTATCCTCTATCCTATCCTATCCTCTATCCTATCCTATCCTCCATCCTATCCTATCCTCTATCCTATCCTATCCTCTATCCTATCCTATCCTCTATCCTATCCTCTATAATATCCAATCACCTATCCTATCCTCTATTCAATCCAATACTCTATCCTATCCTATCCTCTATAATATCGTATCCTCTATCCTATCCTATCCTCTATCGTATCCAATCCTATATCCTATACTCTATCCTATCCTATCCTCTATCCTATCCTATCATCTATCCTATCCTATCCTATCCTCCATCCTATCCTATCCTCTATCCTATCCTATCCTCTATCCTATCCTATCCTCTATCCTATCCTAGCCTCTATCCTATCCTATCCTCTATTCTATCCTATCCTCTATCCTATCCTATCCTCTATCCTTTCCTATCCTCTATCCTATCCTATGCTGAATCCTATCCAATCCCCTATCCTATCCTCAATCCTATCCTATCCTCTATCCTATCCTATCATCTATCCTATCCTATCCTATCTCCTATCCTATCCTATCCTCTATCCTATTCTATCAACTATCCTGTACAATCCCCTATCCTATCCTCTATCGTATCCAATCCTCCATCCTATTCAATCCTATGTCCTATACTCTATCGAATCCTATCCTCTATCCTATCCTATCCTCTATCCTATCCTATCCTATCCTCTATCCCATCGAATCCCCTATCCTGTCCTCTATCCTATCCTATCCTCTATCCTATCCTCTATCCTATCCTATCCTCTAAGCTATAATATCCTCTATCCTATCCTATATTCTATCCTATCCTATCCTCTATCCTATCCTAGCCTGTATCCTATCCGATCCTCTATCCTATCCTATCCTATATATTATCATCCATCCTATCCTATTCTATATCCTACCCTATACTATCCTCTATCGTATGCTATCCTCTAACCTATCCTATCCTCTATCATATCCAATCCCCTATCCTATCCTCTATCCTATCCTCTATCCTATCCTCTATCCTTTCGTATCCCCTATCATATCCTATTCTCTATCCTATAATATCCTATCCTCTATCCTATCCAATCCCCTATAATATCCTCTATCCTATCCTATCCTCTATCGTATCCCATCCTCT
This sequence comes from Halictus rubicundus, assembly GCF_050948215.1. Taxonomy (NCBI): domain Eukaryota; kingdom Metazoa; phylum Arthropoda; class Insecta; order Hymenoptera; family Halictidae; genus Halictus; species Halictus rubicundus. The sequence continues at coordinate 41,989 of NW_027488851.1, read as the reverse complement.
ATCCTATCCTATCCTCTATCCTATCCTATCATCTATCCTATCCAATCCTCTATCCTATCCTCTATCCTATCCTCTATCCTATCCTCTATCATATGCTCTATCGTATCCTATCCTCAATCCTATCCTATCCTCTATCCTATTCTATCAACTATCCTATCCAATCCCCTAGCCTATCCGCAATCCTATCGTATCCTTTATCCTATCCTATCCTTTATCCTATCCTATCCTCTATCCTATCCTATCCTCTATTCTATCCTATCCTCTATCCTATAATCTATCCTCAATCCTATCCTCTATCCTATCCTATCCTCTATAATATCATATCCTCTATCATATCCTATCCTCTATCGTATCCAATCCTATATCCTATACTCTATCCTATCCTATCCTCTATCCTATCCTATCCTCTATCCTATCCTCTATTCAATCCTATACTCTATCCTATCCTATCCTCTATAATATCGTATTCTCCATCCTATCCTATCCTATCCTCTATCCTATCCAATCCCATATCCGATCCTCTATCCTATCCTATCCTCTATCCTATCCTATCCTCAATCCTATCCTATCCTGTATCCTATGCAGTCCTATATCCTATACTCTATCGTATCCTATCCTTCATCCTATCCTATCCTCTATCCTATCCTATCCTCTATCCTATCCTATCCTCTATCCTATCCTATACTCTATCCTATCCGATCCTCTATCCTATCCTATCCTCTATCCTATAATCTATCCTCTATCCTATCATATCCTCTATCCTATCCTATCATCTATCCTATCCTATCCTATCACCTATCCTATCCTATCCTCTATCCTATTCTATCAACTATCCTATACAATCCCCTATCCTATCCTCTATCGTATCCAATCCTCCATCCTATTCAATCCTATGTCCTATACTCTATCGAATCCTATCCTCTATCCTATCCTATCCTCTATCCTATCCTATCCTCTATCCTATCCTATCCTCTATCCTATCCTATCCTCTATCCTATCCTATCCTCTATCCTATCCTATCCTCTATCCCATCCTATCCTCTATCCCATCCTATTCTCTATCCAATCCTACCCTATCCTCTATCGTATCCTCTTCTGTATCCTGTCCAATCCTATATCCTATTCTCTATCCTATCCTATCCTGTATCCTATCCTATCCTCTATCCTATCCTATCCTCTATCCTATCCTATCCTCTATCCTATCCTCTATCCTATCGTATCCTCTATCCCATCCAATCCTCTATCCTATCCGATCCTCTATCCTATCCTATCCTCTATAATATAGTATCCTCTCTTATATCCTATCCTCCTTCCTATAATATCATCTATCCAATCCTATTCTCTATCCTATCCTATCCCCTATCCTATCCTATCCTCTATCCTACCCTATACTATCCTATCCTCTATCCTATCCTACCCTCTATCCTATCCTATCCTCTATCCTATCCAATCCTCTATCCTATCCTATCCTCGATCCTATCTTATCCTCAATCCTATCCTATCCTCTATCCTATCGTATCCTCTATCATATCCTATCTTCTATCCTGTCCTATCCAATCCTCTATTCTATCCGATCCTATCCTCTATCCTATCCTATCCTCTATCCTATCTTATCCTCTATCCGATCCTATCCTCTATCCTATCCAATCCTCTATCCTATCCGATCCTCTATCCTATCCTATCCTCCTTCCTATAATATCATCTATCCAATCCCATTCTCTATCCTATCCTATCCCCTATCCTATCCTATCCTCTATCCTACCCTATCCTCTATCCCATCCTATCCTCTATCCTATCCTATCCCCTATCCTATCCTCTATTCGATCCTCTCCACTATAATATCGTATCATCTATCCTATCCTATCCTCTATCCTATCCAATCCCCTATCCGATCCTCCATCCTATCCTATCCTCAATCCTATCCTATCCTCAATCCTATCCTATCCTCTATCCTATTCAATCCTATATCCTATACTCTATCGTATCCTATCCGTTATCCTATCCTATCCTCTATCCTATCCTATCTTCTATCCTATCGTATCCTCTATTCTATCCTATCCTCTATCCTATAATCTATCCTCAATCCTATCCTCTATGCTATCCTGTCCTCTTTTAAAATCGTATCCTGTATCCTATCCAATCCTATATAATATATTCTATCCTATCCTATCCTATATCCTATCCTATACTATCCTATCCTCTATCCTATCCTATCCTATATCCTATCCTATACTATCCTATCCTCTATCCTATCCTATCCTCTATCCTATCCTATCCTCTATCCTATCCAATCCTCTATCCTATCCTATCCTCGATCCTATCTTATCCTCAATCCTATCCTATCCTCTATCCTATCCTATCCTCTATCCTATCCTATCCTCTATCCTATCCTATCCTCTATCCCATCCTATTCTCTATCCAATCCTATCCTATCCTCTATCGTCTCCTATTCTCTATACTATCCAATCCTATCCTATCCTCTATCGTATCCTATTCTCTATCCTATGCAATCCTATGTCCTATCCTCTATCCTATCCTATCCTATCCTCTATCCTATCCTCTATCCTATCGTATCCTCTATCCCATCCAATCCTCTATCCTATCCGATCCTCTATCCTATCCTATCCTCTATAATATAGTATCCTCTCTTATATCCTATCCTCCTTCCTATAATATCATCTATCCAATCCTATTCTCTATCCTATCCTATCCCCTATCCTATCCTATCCTCTATCCTACCCTATACTATCCTATCCTCTATCCTATCCTATCCTCTATCCTATCCTATCCTCTATCCTATCCAATCCTCTATCCTATCCTATCCTCGATCCTATCTTATCCTCAATCCTATCCTATCCTCTATCCTATCCTATCCTCTATCATATCCTATCTTCTATCCTATCCTATCCAATCCTCTATTCTATCCGATCCTATCCTCTATCCTATCCTATCCTCTATCCTATCTTATCCTCTATCCTATCCTATCCTCTATCCTATCCTCTATCCTATCCAATCCTCTATCCTATCCGATCCTCTATCCTATCCTATCCTCCTTCCTATAATATCATCTATCCAATCCTATTCTCTATCCTATACTCTATCCTATGCTATCTTCTATCGTATCCTATCCCCTACCCTATCCAATCCCCTATCCTATCCTCTAACCTATCCTATTCTCTATCATATCCTATCCTCTATCGTATCCTATCCCCTCTCCAATCCTCTATCCTATACTATTCTCTATCCTATACTATCCTCTATCCTCTATCATATCCTATCCTCTATCCTACCCTATCCTATATCCTATCTTATCCTCTATCCTATCCTGTCCTCTTTTCTATTCTATCCTCTATCTTATGCTATCCTCTAACATACCCTATCCTCTATCGTATCCTATCCTCTATCCTATCCAATCCTATATCCTATACTCTATCCTATCCTATCCTCTATCCTATCCCATCCCCTATAATATCGTATCCTCTACCCTATAATATCATCTACCCTATCGTATTCTCTATCCTATCCTATCCTCGATCCTATCTTATCCTCAATCCTATCCTATCCTCTATCCTATCCTATTCTCTATCCTATCCTCTATCCTATCCTATCCTCTATTCTATCCTATCCTCAATCCTATCCTATCCTCTATCCTGTCCTATCCTCTATCCTATCCAATCCTCTATCCTATCCAATCCTATATCCTATACTCTATCCTATCCTATCCTATATCCTATCCTATACTATCCTATCCTCTATCCTATCCTATCCTCTATCCTATCCTATCCTCTATCCTATCCTATCCTCTATCCTATCCTATCCTCTATCCTATCCTATTCTCTGTCCTATCCTATTCTCTATCCTATCCACTATCCTATCGTATCCTCTATCCCATCCAATCCTCTATCCTATCCTGTCCTGTATCCTATCCTATCCTCTATCCTATCCTATCCTCTATCCTATCCTATTCTCTATCCTATCCGATCCTCTATCCTATCCTATCCTCTATAATATTGTATCCTGTATCATATCCTATCCTCTTTCCTATAATATCATCTATCCTATCCTATTCTCTATCCTATCCTATCCTCTATTCTATCCTATCCTCTATCCTATCCTATCCTCTATCCTATCCTATCCTCTATCCTATCCTATCCTCTATCCTATCCTATCCTCTATCCTATCCTATCCTCTAGCCCATCCTATTCTCTATCCAATCCTACCCTATCCTCTATCGTATCCTCTTCTGTATCCTATCCAATCCTATATCGTATCCACTATCCTATCCTATCCTCTATCCTATCCTACCCTATCCTCTATCCTATCCTATCCTCTATCCTATCCTATCCTTTATACTATCCTATCCTCTATCCTATCCTATCCTCTATCCTATCCTATCCTCTATTCTATCCTATCCTCTATCCTATCCTATCCTCTATCCTATCCTATCCTCTATCCTATCCTATCCTCTATCCTATCCTATCATCTATTCTATCCTATCCTCAATCCTATCCTATCCTCTATCCTGTCCTATCCTCTATCCTATCCTATCCTCTATCCTATCCTATCCTCTATCCTATCCTATCCTCTAGCCCATCCTATTCTCTATACCTTCCTACCCCATCCTCTATCGTATCCTCTTCTGTATCCTATCCAATCCTATATCGTATCCTCTATCCTATCCTATCCTCTATCCTATCCTGTCCTGTATCCTATCCTATCCTCTATCATATCCTATCCTCTATCCTATCCTATCCTCTAGCCCATCCTATTCTCTATCCAATCCTACCCTATCCTCTATCGTATCCTCTTCTGTATCCTATCCAATCCTATATCGTATCCTCTATCCTATCCGATCCTCTATCTTATCCTATCCTCTGTAATATCGTATCCTCTATCATATCCTATCCTCTTTCCTATAATATCATCTATTCTATCGTATTCTCTATCCTATCCTAACCTCTATCGTCTCCTATTCTCTATCCTATCCAATCATATCCTATCCTCTATCGTATCCTATTCTCTATCCTATCCAATCCTATGTCCTATCCTGTATCCTATCCTATCCTCTATCCTATCCTATCCTCTATCCTATCCTATCCTCTATTCTATCCTATCCTCTATCCTATCCTATCCTCCATCCTATCCTACCCTCTATCCTATCCTATCCTCTATCCTATCCTATCCTAGATCCTATCTTATCCTCAATCCTATCCTATCCTCTATCCTATCCTATTCTCTATCCTATCCTCTATCCTATCCTATCCTCTATTCTATCCTATCCTCAATCCTATCCTATCCTCTATTCTATCCTATCCTCAATCCTATCCTATCCTCTATCCTGTCCTATCCTCTATCCTATCCTATCCTCTATGCTATCCTATCCTCTATCCTATCCTGTCCTCTATCCTATCCTATCCTCTATCCCATCCTATTCTCTATCCAATCCTATCCTATCCTCTATCGTATCCTATTCTCTATCCTATCCTATCCTCTATCCTATCCTATCCTCTATCCTATCCTATTCTCTGTCCTATCCTATTCTCTATCCTATCCACTATCCTATCGTATCCTCTATCCCATCCAATCCTCTATCCTATCCGATCCTCTATCCTATCCTATCTTCTATAATATAGTATCCTCTATTATATCCTATCCTCCTTCCTATAATATCATCTATCCAATCCTATTCTCTATCATATCCTATCCATTATCCTATCCTATCCTCTATCCTACCCTATCCTCTATCCTATCCTATCCTCTATCCAATCCTACCCTATCCTCTATCGTATCCTCTTCTGTATCCTATCCAATCCTATATCGTATCCTCTATCCTATCCTATCCTCTATCCTATCCTATCCTGTATCCTATCCTATCCTCTATCCTATCCAATCCTCTATCCTATCCTATCCTCGATCCTATCTTATCCTCAATCCTATCCTATCCTCTAGCCCATCCTATTCTCTATCCAATCTTACCCTATCCTCTATCGTATCCTCTTCTGTATCCTATCCAATCCTATATCGTATCCTCTATCCTATCCTATCCTGTATCCTATCCTATCCTGTATCCTATCCTATCCTCTATCCTATCCTATCCTCTATCCTATCCTATCCTCTATCCTATCCGATCCTCTATCCTATCCTATCCTCTATAATATCGTATCCTCTATCATATCCTATCCTCTTTCCTATAATATCATCTATCCTATCCTATTCTCTGTCCTATCCTGTCCTCTATCCTATCCTATCCTCTATCCTATCCTATCCTCTATCGTATCCTATCCTATCCTCTATCGTATCCTCTTCTGTATCCTATCCATTCCTATATCGTATCCTCTATCCTATCCTATCCTCTATCCTATCCTGTCCTGTATCCTATCCTATCCTCTATCCTATACTATCCTCTATACTATCCTATCCTCTATCCTATCCGATCCTCTATCCTATCCTATCCTCTATCCTATCCTATCCCCTATCCTATCCTATCCTCTATCCTATCCTATCCTCTATCCTATCCTATCCTCTATCCTATCCTATCCTCTATCCTATCCTATGCTCTATCCTATCCTATCCTCTATTCTATCCTATCCTCTATCCTATCCTATCCTCTATCCTATCCTACCCTATCCTCTATCCTATCCTATCCTCTATCCTATCCTATCCTCTATCCTATCCTATCCTCTATCCTATCCTATCCTCTATCCTATCCTATCCTCTATCCTATCCTATCCTCCATTCTATCCTATCCTCTATCCTATCCTATCCTCTATCCTATCCTATCCTCTATCCTATCCTATCCTCGATCCTACCTTATCCTCAATCCTATCCTATCCTCTATCCTATCCTATTCTCTATCCTATCCTCTATCCTATCCTATCATCTATTCTATCCTATCCTCAATCCTATCCTATCCTCTATCCTGTCCTATCCTCTATCCTATCCTATCCTCTATCCTATCCTATCCTCTATCCTATCCTATCCTCTATCCTATCCTATCCTCTATCCTATCCTATCCTCTATCCTATCCTATCCTCTATCCTATCCTATCCTCTATCCTATCCTATTCTCTGTCCTATCCTATTCTCTATCCTATCCACTATCCTATCGTATCCTCTATCATATCCTATCCTCTGTACTATCCAATCCTCTATCCTATCCTCTATGCTATTCTCTATCCCATCCTATCCTCTATCCTATCCTATCCTCCATCCTATCCTAACCTCTATCGTATCCTACCATCTATCCTATCCTATCCTCTATCCTATCCTATCCGCTATCCTATCCTACCCTCTGTCCTATCCTATCACTTATCCTATCCTATCCTTGATCCTATCGTATCATCTATCCTATCCTATCCTCTGTCCTATCCTATCCTCTATCCTATCCTATCCTCTATCCTATCCTATCCTCTATCGTATCCTATCCTATCCTCTATCGTATCCTCTTCTGTATCCTATCCATTCCTATATCGTATCCTCTATCCTATCCTATCCTCTATCCTATCCTGTCCTGTATCCTATCCTATCCTCTATCCTATACTATCCTCTATACTATCCTATCCTCTATCCTATCCGATCCTCTATCCTATCCTATCCTCTATCCTATCCTATCCTCTATCCTATCCTATCCTCTATCCTATCCTATCCTCTATCCTATCCTATCCTCTAGCCCATCCTATTCTCTATCCAATCTTACCCTATCCTCTATCGTATCCTCTTCTGTATCCTATCCAATCCTATATCGTATCCTCTATCCTATCCTATCCTGTATCCTATCCTATCCTGTATCCTATCCTATCCTCTATCCTATCCTATCCTCTATCCTATCCTATCCTCTATCCTATCCGATCCTCTATCCTATCCTATCCTCTATAATATCGTATCCTCTATCATATCCTATCCTCTTTCCTATAATATCATCTATCCTATCCTATTCTCTATCCTATCCTGTCCTCTATCCTCTGCTATCCGCTATCCCATCCTATTCTCTATCCAATCCTATCCTATCCTCTATCGTCTCCTATTCTCTATCCTATCCAATCATATCCTACCCTCTATCCTATCCTATCCTCTATCCTATCCTATTCTCTGTCCTATCCTATTCCCTATCCTATCCTCTATCCTATCCTATCCTCTATCCTATCCTATCCTCTATCCTATCCGATCCTCTATCCTATCCTATCCTCTATAATATCGTATCCTCTATCATATCCTATCCTCTTTCCTATAATATCATCTATCCTATCCTATTCTCTGTCCTATCCTGTCCTCTATCCTATCCTATCCTCTATCCTATCCTATCCTCTATCGTATCCTATCCTATCCTCTATCGTATCCTCTTCTGTATCCTATCCATTCCTATATCGTATCCTCTATCCTATCCTATCCTCTATCCTATCCTGTCCTGTATCCTATCCTATCCTCTATCCTATACTATCCTCTATACTATCCTATCCTCTATCCTATCCGATCCTCTATCCTATCCTATCCTCTATCCTATCCTATCCCCTATCCTATCCTATCCTCTATCCTATCCTATCCTCTATCCTATCCTATCCTCTATCCTATCCTATCCTCTATCCTATCCTATGCTCTATCCTATCCTATCCTCTATTCTATCCTATCCTCTATCCTATCCTATCCTCTATCCTATCCTACCCTATCCTCTATCCTATCCTATCCTCTATCCTATCCTATCCTCTATCCTATCCTATCCTCTATCCTATCCTATCCTCTATCCTATCCTATCCTCTATCCTATCCTATCCTCCATTCTATCCTATCCTCTATCCTATCCTATCCTCTATCCTATCCTATCCTCTATCCTATCCTATCCTCGATCCTACCTTATCCTCAATCCTATCCTATCCTCTATCCTATCCTATTCTCTATCCTATCCTCTATCCTATCCTATCATCTATTCTATCCTATCCTCAATCCTATCCTATCCTCTATCCTGTCCTATCCTCTATCCTATCCTATCCTCTATCCTATCCTATCCTCTATCCTATCCTATCCTCTATCCTATCCTATCCTCTATCCTATCCTATCCTCTATCCTATCCTATCCTCTATCCTATCCTATCCTCTATCCTATCCTATTCTCTGTCCTATCCTATTCTCTATCCTATCCACTATCCTATCGTATCCTCTATCATATCCTATCCTCTGTACTATCCAATCCTCTATCCTATCCTCTATGCTATTCTCTATCCCATCCTATCCTCTATCCTATCCTATCCTCCATCCTATCCTAACCTCTATCGTATCCTACCATCTATCCTATCCTATCCTCTATCCTATCCTATCCGCTATCCTATCCTACCCTCTGTCCTATCCTATCACTTATCCTATCCTATCCTTGATCCTATCGTATCATCTATCCTATCCTATCCTCTGTCCTATCCTATCCTCTATCCTATCCTATCCTCTATCCTATCCTATCCTCTATCGTATCCTATCCTATCCTCTATCGTATCCTCTTCTGTATCCTATCCATTCCTATATCGTATCCTCTATCCTATCCTATCCTCTATCCTATCCTGTCCTGTATCCTATCCTATCCTCTATCCTATACTATCCTCTATACTATCCTATCCTCTATCCTATCCGATCCTCTATCCTATCCTATCCTCTATCCTATCCTATCCTCTATCCTATCCTATCCTCTATCCTATCCTATCCTCTATCCTATCCTATCCTCTAGCCCATCCTATTCTCTATCCAATCTTACCCTATCCTCTATCGTATCCTCTTCTGTATCCTATCCAATCCTATATCGTATCCTCTATCCTATCCTATCCTGTATCCTATCCTATCCTGTATCCTATCCTATCCTCTATCCTATCCTATCCTCTATCCTATCCTATCCTCTATCCTATCCGATCCTCTATCCTATCCTATCCTCTATAATATCGTATCCTCTATCATATCCTATCCTCTTTCCTATAATATCATCTATCCTATCCTATTCTCTATCCTATCCTGTCCTCTATCCTCTGCTATCCGCTATCCCATCCTATTCTCTATCCAATCCTATCCTATCCTCTATCGTCTCCTATTCTCTATCCTATCCAATCATATCCTACCCTCTATCCTATCCTATCCTCTATCCTATCCTATTCTCTGTCCTATCCTATTCCCTATCCTATCCACTATCCTATCGTATCCTCTATCCCATCCAATCCTCTATCCTATCCGATCCTCTATCCTATCCTATCCTCCTTCCTATAATATCATCTATCCAATCCTATTCTCTATCCTATCCTATCCCCTATCCTATCCAATCCTCTATCCTACCCTATCCTCTATCCTATCCTATCCTCTATCCTATCCTATCCTCTATCCTATCCTATCCTCTATCCTATCCTATCCTCTAGCCCATCCTATTCTCTATCCAATCTTACCCTATCCTCTATCGTATCCTCTTCTGTATCCTATCCAATCCTATATCGTATCCTCTATCCTATCCTATCCTGTATCCTATCCTGTCCTGTATCCTATCCTATCCTTTATCCTATACTATCCTCTATCCTATCCTATCGTCTATCCTATCCGATCCTCTATCCTATCCTATCCTCTATAATATTGTATCCTGTATCATATCCTATCCTCTTTCCTATGATATCATCTATCCTATCCTATTCTCTATCCTATCCTGTCCTCTATCCTGTGCTATCCGCTATCCCATCCTATTCTCTATCCAATCCTATCCTATCCTCTATCGTCTCCTATTCTCTATCCTATCCAATCCTATGTCCTATCCTCTATCCTATCCTATCCTATCGTCTATGCTATCCTCTATCCTATCCTACCCTATCCTCTATCCTATCCTATCCTCTATCCTATCCTATCCTTTATCCTATCCTATCCTCTATCCTATCCTATCCTCTATCCTATCCTATCCTCTATTCTATCCTATCCTCTATCCTATCCTATCCTCTATCCTATCCTATCCTCTATCCTATCCTATCCTCTGTCCTATCCTATCCTCTATCCTATCCTATCCTCTATCCTATCCTATCCGCTATCCTATCATATACTCTATCCTATCCTATCATTTATCCTATCCTATCCTTGATCCTATCGTATCATCTATCGTATCCTATCGTCTATCCTATCCTATCCTGTATCCTATCCTATCCTCTATCCTACCCTATCCTCTATCCTATATGATCCTCTATCGTATCCTATCCTCTATCCTATACAATCCCATATCCTATCCTCTATCCTATCCTATCCTCGGTCCTATCCTATTCTCTATCCTATCCTCTATCCTATCCTATCCTCTATCGTATCCTATCCTCTATACTATTCAATCCTCTATCCTATCCTCTATCCCGTCCTATCCTCAACCCTATCCTATACTGTATTATATCCTATCCTCTATCCTATCCAATCCCCTATCCTATCCTCTATAGTATCCAATCCCTATCCTATCCACTATCCTATCCAATCCGCTATCCTATTCTCTATCCTATCCTATCCTCTACCCTATCGTGTCATCTATCGTATCCTATCCTCTATCCTATAAAATCCCATATTATATCCTCTCTCCTATCCTATCCTCTGCCCTATCCTATTCTCTATCCTCTTCTATCCTCTAACGTAACCTATCCTCTATCGTGTCCTACCATCAATCCTATCCTATCCTCTATCCCTTCCTATCCTCTATCCTATCCTATCCTCTATCCTATCCTATCCTCTAGCTCATCCTATCCTCTATTCCATCCTATCCTCCATCCTATCCTATCCTCTATCCTATTCTATCCCCTATAATATCCTATCTTTTATCCTATTCTATCCTCTATCGTATCCTATCCTTTATCCTATCCTATCCTCTATCCTATTCTATCCTCTATCCTATCCTATCCTCTATCCTATCATATCCTCTATCCTACCCTATCCTCTATCCTATCCTATCCTCTATCCTATCCTATCCTCTATCCTATCCTATCCTCTATCCTATCCTATCCTCTATCCTATCCTATCCTCTATCCTATCCTCTATCCTATCCTCTATCCTATCCTATCCTCTATCCTATCCTATCTTCTATCCTATCCTATCCTCTATCCTATCCTATCCTCTATCCTATCCTCTATCCTATCCTATCCTCTATCCTATCCTATCCTCTATCCTATCCTATCCTCTATCCTATCCTATCCTCTAGCCCATCCTATTCTCTATCCAATCTTACCCTATCCTCTATCGTATCCTCTTCTGTATCCTATCCAATCCTATATCGTATCCTCTATCCTATCCTATCCTCTATCCTATCCTATCCTGTATCCTATCCTATCCTCTATCCTATCCTATCCTCTATCCTATCCTATCCGCTATCCTATCATATACTCTATCCTATCCTATCATTTATCCTATCCTATCCTTGGTCCTATCGTATCATCTATCGTATCCTATCGTCTATCCTATCCTATCCTGTATCCTATCCTATCCTCTATCCTACCCTATCCTCTATCCTATATGATCCTCTATCGTATCCTATCCTCTATCCTATACAATCCCATATCCTATCCTCTATCCTATCCTATCCTCGGTCCTATCCTATTCTCTATCCTATCCTCTATCCTATCCTATCCTCTATCGTATCCTATCCTCTATACTATTCAATCCTCTATCCTATCCTCTATCCCGTCCTATCCTCAACCCTATCCTATACTGTATTATATCCTATCCTCTATCCTATCCAATCCCCTATCCTATCCTCTATAGTATCCAATCCCTATCCTATCCACTATCCTATCCAATCCGCTATCCTATTCTCTATCCTATCCTATCCTCTACCCTATCGTGTCATCTATCGTATCCTATCCTCTATCCTATAAAATCCCATATTATATCCTCTCTCCTATCCTATCCTCTGCCCTATCCTATTCTCTATCCTCTTCTATCCTCTAACGTAACCTATCCTCTATCGTGTCCTACCATCAATCCTATCCTATCCTCTATCCCTTCCTATCCTCTATCCTATCCTATCCTCTATCCTATCCTATCCTCTAGCTCATCCTATCCTCTATTCCATCCTATCCTCCATCCTATCCTATCCTCTATCCTATTCTATCCCCTATAATATCCTATCTTTTATCCTATTCTATCCTCTATCGTATCCTATCCTTTATCCTATCCTATCCTCTATCCTATTCTATCCTCTATCCTATCCTATCCTCTATCCTATCATATCCTCTATCCTATCATATCCTCTATCCTATCCTATCCTCTATCCTATCCTATCCTATCCTCTAGCCCATCCTATTCTCTATCCAATCCTACCCTATCCTCTATCGTATCCTCTTCTGTATCCTATCCAATCCTATATCGTATCCTCTATCCTATCCTATCCTCTATCCTATCCTATCCTCTATTCTATCCTATCCTCTATCCTATCCTATCCTCTATCCTATCCTATCCTCTATCCTATCCTATCCTCTGTCCTATCCTATCCTCTATCCTATCCTATCCTCTAGCCCATCCTATTCTCTATCCAATCCTACCCTATCCTCTATCGTATCCTCTTCTGTATCCTATCCAATCCTATATCGTATCCTCTATCCTATCCTATCCTCTATCCTATCCTATCCTTTATCCTATCCTATCCTCTATCCTATCCTATCCTCTATCCTATCCTCTATCCTATCCTCTATCCTATCCTATCCTCTATCCTATCTTATCCTCTATCCTATCCTATCCTCTATCCTATCCTATCCTCTATCCTATCCTATCCTCTATCCTATCCTCTATCCTATCCTATCCTCTATCCTATCCTATCCTCTATCCTATCCTATCCTCTATCCTATCCTATCCTCTAGCCCATCCTATTCTCTATCCAATCTTACCCTATCCTCTATCGTATCCTCTTCTGTATCCTATCCAATCCTATATCGTATCCTCTATCCTATCCTATCCTCTATCCTATCCTATCCTGTATCCTATCCTATCCTCTATCCTATCCTATCCTCTATCCTATCCTATCCGCTATCCTATCATATACTCTATCCTATCCTATCATTTATCCTATCCTATCCTTGATCCTATCGTATCATCTATCGTATCCTATCGTCTATCCTATCCTATCCTGTATCCTATCCTATCCTCTATCCTACCCTATCCTCTATCCTATATGATCCTCTATCGTATCCTATCCTCTATCCTATACAATCCCATATCCTATCCTCTATCCTATCCTATCCTCGGTCCTATCCTATTCTCTATCCTATCCTCTATCCTATCCTATCCTCTATCGTATCCTATCCTCTATACTATTCAATCCTCTATCCTATCCTCTATCCCGTCCTATCCTCAACCCTATCCTATACTGTATTATATCCTATCCTCTATCCTATCCAATCCCCTATCCTATCCTCTATAGTATTCAATCCCTATCCTATCCACTATCCTATCCAATCCGCTATCCTATTCTCTATCCTATCCTATCCTCTACCCTATCGTGTCATCTATCGTATCCTATCCTCTATCCTATAAAATCCCATATTATATCCTCTCTCCTATCCTATCCTCTGCCCTATCCTATTCTCTATCCTCTTCTATCCTCTATCGTAACCTATCCTCTATCGTGTCCTACCATCAATCCTATCCTATCCTCTATCCCTTCCTATCCTCTATCCTATCCTATCCTCTATCCTATCCTATCCTCTAGCTCATCCTATCCTCTATTCCATCCTATCCTCCATCCTATCCTATCCTCTATCCTATTCTATCCCCTATAATATCCTATCTTTTATCCTATTCTATCCTCTATCGTATCCTATCCTTTATCCTATCCTATCCTCTATCCTATTCTATCCTCTATCCCATCCTATTCTCTATCCTATCCTGTCCTCTATCGTATCCTACCATCTATCCTACGCTATCCTCTATCATATCGTATCCACTATCCAATCCTATCCTGTATCTTATCGTATCCTCTATCCCATCCTATCCTCCATCCCATCTTATCCTCCAACCTATACTATCCTCTATCCTATCCTATCCTCTATCCTATCCTATCCTATACTCAATCCTATCGTATGCTCTATCGTATCCAATCCCCTATCCTATCCTCTATCCAATCCTATCCTCAATCCTATACTATCCTCTACCATATCCTATCCTCTATCCTATACCATCTTTTATCCTATCCTATCGTCTATCCTATAATATCCTCTATCCTATCCAATCTACTATCCTATCCAATCTACTATCCTATCCTATCATCAATCCTATACTATCCCCTAATCTATACTATCCTCTATCCTATCCTATCCTCTATCCTATACAATCCTCTATCCTATCCTATCCTGTATCGTATCCCATCCTCTATCGTATCCTGTCCTCTATTCTATCCCATCCTATATGCCATAATATCCTCTATCCTATCCTATCCTCTATTCTATCCTATCCTATATCCTATAAAATCCTCTATCCTATCCTATACTCTATCATATCCTATCCTCTGTCATATCCTACCATCTGTCGTATCCTATACTATATTCAATCCTATCCTCCAACCTATCCTGTCCTCTATCCTATCCTATACTATATCCTATACTATCCTCTATCCTATCCTATCCTCTATCCTATCCACTGCCCTATCCTATCCTATCCTCTATCCTATCCTATCCTCTATCCTATTCTACCCTCTATCCAAGCCTATCCTCTATCCTATCCTATCCTCTATCGAATCCTATCCTCTATCGTATCCTATCCTTTATCCTATCCTATCCTCTATCCTATCCTATCCTCCATTTTATCCTATCCTCTATCCCATCCTATCCTCCATCCTAACCTATCCACTATCCTTTCCTATCCTATCCTCTATCCTATACAATCCTCTATCCTATTGTATCCTCTATCGTATCCTATCCTCTATCGTATCCTACCATCTATCCTGTTCTATCCTCTATCCCATCCTATCCTCCATCCTATCCTATCCTCTATCGTATCCAATCCTCTATCCTATCCTATCCTCTATCGTATCCTTCGATCTATCCTATCCTATCCTCTACCATAACCTATCCTCTTTCCTATCCTATCCTCTATCTTATCGTATCCTCTATCCCATCCTATTCTCCATCCTAACCTATCCTCCATCCTATCCTGTCCTCTATCCAATCCTATCCTCTATCGTACCCTATCCTTTATCCTATCCTCTCTTCTATCCTATTCTATCCTCTATCCTATCAAATCGCCTATCATATCCTCTATCCTAACCTATCCTCTATCCTATCCTATCCTGTATTATATCCTATCCTCTATCGTATCCTATCATGTATCCTATCCTATCCTCTATCCTACCCTATCCTCTATCCTATATGATCTTCTATCCTATCCTATCCTCTATCCTATCCTGTCCTCTATCCTATCCAATCCTCTATCCTATCCTCTATACTATCAACCATCCTATCCTATCCACTTTCCTATCCTTTCCTCTATCATATCCTATCCTCTATCCTATCCTATCCTCTATCTTATCGTATCATTTATCCTAACCTATCCTCGATAATACCCTACCATCCATCCTATCCTATCCTCTATCCTATCCTATCCTCAATCCTATCCTATCCTCTACCCTATCCTATCCTCTATCCTATCCTATCCTCTATCCTATACCATCTCTATCCTATCCTATCGTCTATCCTATAATATCCTCTGTCCTATCCAATCTTCTATCCTATCCTATCATCAATCCTATCCTATCCCCTATCCTATCCTATCCTCTATCCTATCCTATCCTCTATCCTATACAATCCTCTGTCCTATCCTATCCTCTATCGTATCCCATCCTCTATCGTATCCTATCCTCTATCCTATCCCATCCGATATGCCATAGTATCCTCTATGCTATCCTATCCTCTATTCTATCCTATCCTATATCCTATAAAATCCTCTATCCTATCCTATACTCTATCCTATCCTATTCTCTGTCCTATCATACCCTCTGTGCTTTCCTATCCTCTATCCTATCCTATCCTCTATCCTATCCTTTCCTCTGTCCTATCCTATCACTTATCCTATCCTATCCTTGATCCTATCGTATCATCTATCCTTTCCTATCCTCTGTCCTATCCTATCCTGTATCCTATCCTATCCTCTATCCTACCCCATCCACTATCCTATATGATCCTCTATCGTACCCTAGCCTCTATCCTATACAATCCCATATCCTATCCTCTATCCTATCCTCTGTCCTATGCTATTCTCTATCCTATCCTCTATCCTATCCTATCCTCTATCCTATACTGTCCTCTATCCTGTCCTTTACTCTATCCAATACTATCCTCTATCCTATCCAATCCTCTATCCTATCCTATATCCTATCCTCTATCCAATCCCCTCCTCTATCGTACCCTATCCTCTATCATATCCTATCCTATATCCTATAAAATCCTCTATCCCATTATATCCTACATCCTATCCTATCCTCCATCCTATCCTATCCTCTATCCAATCCTATCCTCTATCGTATCCTATCCTTTATCTTATCCTATGCCCTATACTATTCTATCCTCTATCGTATCCTATCCCCTATCGTATCCTACCGTCTATCCCATCCTATCCTCTATCCTATCCTACCCTCTATCCTATCCTATCCTCTATCCTATCCTATCCTGTATCCTATCCTATCCTCTATCATATCCTATCCTCTATCCTATCCTATCCTATCCTCTATCTCATCCTATCCATTATTCCAGCCTATCCTCCATCCTATCCATTATTCCAGCCTATCCTCCATCCTATCCTATCCTCTATCCTATCCTATCCTCTATCCTATCCTATCCTGTATCCTATCCTATCCTCTACCCCAGCCTATCCTTTATCCAATCCTATCCTCTATCGTATCCTATCCTTTATCCTCTCCTATTCCTCTAACCTATGCTATCCTCTATCCTATCCTATCCTCTGCCTCATGCTATCCTCTATGCAATCCTATCCTGTATCCTATTCTACCCTCTATCCAATCCTATCCTCTATCCTTTCCTACCCTCTATCATATGCTATCCTCTATCCTATCCTATCCTCTATCTTATCGTATCCTCTATCCCATCCTATCCTCCATCCTATCCTATCGTCCATCCTATCCTGTCCTTTATACAATCCTATCCTCTATCGTATCCTATCCTTTATCCTATCCTATCCCCTATCCTATTCTATCCTCTATCGTATCCAATCCTCTATCGTATCCTACCATCTATCCTATCCTATCCTCTATCCCATCCTATCCTCTATCCCATCCTATCCTCTGCCTCATGCTATCCTCTATGCAATCCTATCCTGTATCCTATTCTACCCTACATCCAATCCCATCCTCTATCCTTTCCTACCCTCTATCATATCCTATCCTCTATCCTATCCTATCCTCTATCTTATCGTATCCTCTATCCCATCCTATCCTCCATCCTAACCTATCAGCTATCGTATCCTACCATCTATCCTATCCTATCCTCTATCATATCGTGTCCTCTATCCTATCCTATCCTCTATCTTATCGTATCCTCTATCCCATCCTATCCTCCATCCCATCTTCTCCTCCATCCTATACTATCCTCTATCCTATCCTATCCTCTATCCTATCCTATCCTCTATCCTATCCTATCCTCTATCCTATTCTACCATCTATCCAAACCTATCGTCGATCCTATCCTATCCTCTATCCAATCCTATCCTCTATCGTATCCTATCCTTTATTGTATCCTACCATCTATCCTATCCTATCCTCTATCCCGTCCTATCCTCTATCCTATCCTATCCTCTGTCTCATCCTATCCTCTATGCAATCCTATCCTGTATCCTATTCTACCCTCTATCCAATCCCATCCTCTTTTCCTGTCCTATGCTCTATCCTATCCTATCCTCTATCCTATCCTATCTTCTATCTTATCCTATCCTCTATCCCATCCTATCCTCAATCCTATCCTATCCTCTATCCTATACAATCCTCTATCCTATCCTCTCCTCTACCGTATCCTACTATCTATCCTATCCTATCCTCTATAATACCCTATCCTCTGTCCTATCCTATCCTCTATCTTATCCTATCATCTATACCATCCTATCCTCCATCCTATCCTATCCGCTATCGTATCCTACCATCTATCCTATCCTATCCTCTATCATATCGTGTCCTCTATCCTATCCTATCCTCTATCCTATACAATCCTCTATCCTATCCTATCCTCTATCGTATCCCAGCCTCTATCGTATCCTGTCCTCTATCCTATCCCATCCTATATGCCATAATATCCTCTATCCTATCCTATTCTCTATTCTATCCTATCCTATATCCTATAAAATCCTCTATCCTATTCTACCCTCTATCCAAGCCTATCCTCTATCCTATCCTATCCTCTATCAAAACGTATCCTCTATCCTATCCTATCCTCCATCCTATCCTATCCTCTATCCTATCCTATCCTCTATCCTATCCTATCCTTTATCCTATCCTATCCTCTGTCCTATTCTATCCTTTATCGTATCCTATCCTCTATCCTATCCTATTCCTCCATCCTATGCTACCCTCTATCCTATCATATCCTCTATCCTATCCTATCCTCTATCCTATCCTGTCCTCTATCGTATCCTATCCTTTATCCTATCCTATCCTCTATCCCATCCTATCCTCTATCCTATCCTATCCTCCATTTTATCCTATCCTCCATCCTAACCTATCCACTATCCTTTCCTATCCTCTATCCTATTCTACCCTCTATCAAAACGTATCCTCTATCATATCCTATCCTATGTCCTATCCTATCCCCTATCTTATCATATCCTCTATCCCATCCTATCCTCTATCCTATCCTATTCCTCCATCCTATGCTACCCTCTATCCTATCATATCCTCTATCCTATCCTATCCTCTATCCTATCCTGTCCTCTATCGTATCCTATCCTTTATCCTATCCTATCCTCTATCCCATCCTATCCTCTATCCTATCCTATCCTCCATTTTATCCTATCCTCCATCCTAACCTATCCACTATCCTTTCCTATCCTCCATCCTATCCTATCCTCTATCGTATCCTACCATCTACCCTATCCTCTATCATATCCTATCATCTATCCTATCCTATCCTCTATCCTATCCTACCCTCTATCCTATCGTATCCTCTTTCTTATCCTATCCTGTATCCTATCCTATCCTCTGTCATATCCTATCCTCTATCCTATCCTATCCTATCCTCTATCCTATCCTCCATCCTATCCTATCCTCTATCCAATCCTATCCTGTATCGTATCCTATCCTTTGTCTTATCCTATCCTCTATCCTATTCTATCCTCTATCCTATCCCAACCTATATGCCATAATATCCTCTATCCTATCCTGTCCTCTGTCTCATCCTACCCTCTATCCAATCCTATCCTCTATCCTTTCCTATCCTCTATCCTATCCTATCCTCTATTCTATCCCATCCGCTATCGTATCCTATCCTCTATCCTATCCCATTCCTCTATCCTATCCTATCCTCTATCCTATCCTATCCTCTATATTATCCTATCCTCTAACGCATCCTAACATCCATCCAATCCTATCCTCTATCCTATACTATCCTCTATCCTATCCTATCCTCTACCGTATCCTACCATGTATCCTATCCTATCCTCTATCATATCCTATCCTCCGTCCTATCCTATCCTCTATCTTATCATATCCTCTGTCCCATCCTATCCTCCATCCTATCCTATCCTCCATCCTATCCTATCCTCTACCCTATCGAATCCTCTATCGTATCCCATTCTCTATCGTATCCTATCCTCTATCCTATCCTATCCTCTATCTTATCATATCCTCTATCCCATCCTATCCTCCATCCTATCCTATCCTCTATCGTATCCTACCATCTACCCTATCCTCTATCATATCCTATCCTCTATCCTATCCAATCCTCTATCCTATCCTACCCTCTATCCTATCCTATCCTCTATCCTATCCTATCCTGTATCCTATCCTATCCTCTATCATATCCTATCCTCTATCCTAACCTATCCTCTATCCTATCCTATCCTCTATCTTATCGTATCCTCTATCCCATCCTATCCTCCATCCTATCCTATCCTCTATCCTATCCTATCCTCTATCCTATCATATCCTCTATCTTATCCTATCCTCTATCCCATCCTATCCTCCATCCTATCCT
Source organism: Halictus rubicundus (assembly GCF_050948215.1). NCBI lineage: Eukaryota > Metazoa > Arthropoda > Insecta > Hymenoptera > Halictidae > Halictus > Halictus rubicundus. The sequence goes on along the minus strand of NW_027488851.1, from coordinate 20,844 downwards.
ATCCTCTACGTTATCCTATCCTCTATCCTATCCTATCCTCTATCCTATACCATCCTCTATCCTATCCTATCGTCTATCCTATAATATACTCTATCCTATCCAATCTTCTATCCTATCCTCTATCCGATCCTCTATCCTATCCTCTATCCTATCCTCTATCCTATCCTCTATCCTATCCTATCCTCTATCCTATCCCATTCCTCTATCCTATCCTATCCTCTATCCTATCCTATCCTCTATCTTATCCTACCCTCTAACCCATCCTATCATCCATCCAATCCTATCCTCTATCCTATACTATCCTCTATCCTATCCTATCCTCTACCGTAACCTACCATGTATCCTATCCTATCCTCTATCATATCCTATCCTCTATCCTATCCTATCCTCTATCTTATCATATCCTCTATCCCATCCAATCCTCCATCCTCTCCTATCCTCTATCGTATCCTACCATCTATCCTATCCTCTACCATATCCTATGCTCTATCCTATCCTATCCTCTATCTTATCGTATCCTCCATCCTATCCTATCCTCTATCCAATCCTATCCTCTATCGTATCCTATCCTTTATCTTATCCTATCCTCTATCCTATCCTATCCTCTATTTTATCGTATCCTCTATCCCATCCTATCCTCCATCCTATCCTATCCTCTATCGTATCCTACCATCTATCCTATCCTCTATCTTATCGTATCCTCTATCCCATCCTATCCTACATCCTATCCTATCCCTCAACCTATCCTATCCTCTATCCAATCCTATCCTCTATCGTATCCTATCCTTCATCCTATTCTATCCTCCATCCTATCCTATCCTCTATCCAATCCTATCCTCTATCGTATCCTATCCTCTATCCTATCCTATCCTCAATCCTATCCTATCGTCTATCCTATCCTATCCTCTATCCTATCCTATCCTCTATCCTATCCTATCCTCTCCTATCCTATCCTGTATCCTATCCTATCGTCTATCCTATCCTATCCTCTATCCTATCCTATCCTCTATCCTATCCTATCCTCTCCTATCCTATCCTCTATCCTATCCTATCGTCTATCCTATCCTATCCTCTATCCTATCCTAACCTCTATCCTATCCTATCCTCTATCCTATCCTATCCTCTATCCTATCCTATCCTCTATCCTATCCTATCCTCTATCCTATCCTATCCTCTATCCTATCCTATCCTCCATCCTATCCTATCCTCTATCCAATCCTATCCTCTATCGTATCCTATCCTTTATCCGATCCTATGCTCCATCCTATCCTATCCTCTATCCTATACCATCCCCTATCCTATCCTATCGTCTATCCTATAATATCCTCTATCCTATCCAATCTTCTATCCTATCCTCTATCCTATCCTCTATCCTATCCTCTATCCTATCCTACCATCTATCCTATCCTATCGTCTATCCCATCCTATCCTATATCCTATCCTACCCTCTATCCTATCCTATCCTCCATCCTATCCTATCCTCTATCCTATCCTCTATCCTATCATATCCTCTATCTTATCCTATCCTCTATCCCATCCTATCCTCCATCCTATCCTATCCTCTACCCTATAATATCCTCTATCCTATCCTATCCTCTATCCTATACCGTCCTCTATCCTATCCTATCGTCTATCCTATAATATCCTCTATCCTATCCAATCTTCTATCCTATCCTGTATCCTATCCTCTATCCTATCCTGTCCGCTATCGTATCCTATCCTCTATCCTATCGAATCCTATATGCTATAAAATCCTCTATCCTATCCTGTACTCTATCCTATCCTATCCTCTATCCTATCCTATCCTCTATCCTATCGAATCCTCTATCGAATCCCATTCTCTATCGTATCCTATCCTCTATCCTATCCCATCATATATGCCATAATATCCTCTATCCTATCCTATCCTCTGTCTCATCGTACCCTCTATCCTATCCTATCCTCTATCCTATCCTATCCTCTATCCTATCATATCCTCTATCTTATCCTATCCTCTATCCCATCCTATCCTCCATCCTATCCTATCCTCTACCCTATCCTATCCTCTATCCTATCCTATCCTCTATCCTATCCTATCTTCTATCCTATCCAATCCCCTATCCTATTCTCTATCCTATCCTATCCTCTATAATATCGTATCCTCTATCATATCCTATCCTCTTTCCTATAATAGCATAAATCCTATCCTATCCTCTATCCTATCCTATCCTCTATCCTATCCTATCCCCTATCCTATCCTCTATCCTATCCAATCCCCTATCCTATCCTCTGTCCTATCCTATATCCTATCCTATCCTCTATAATATACTATCCTCTATCCTATCCTATCCCGTATACTATCCTATCCTATCCCCTATCCTTTCTTATCCTCAATCCTATTCTATCCTCTATCCTATCCTATCCTCTATCCTATCCTGTCCGCTATCCTGTCCTATCCTTTATACTATCCAATCCTCTATCGTATCCTCTATCCTATCCTATCCTCTATCCTATCCTATCCTCTACAATATCGTATCCTCTATCATATCCTATCCTCTTTCCCATAATATCATCTATTCTATCCTATCCTCTATCTTATCCTATACTCTATCCTATCCTATCCTCAATCCTATCCTATCCTCTATCCTATCCAATCCCCTATCCTATCCTCTGTTCTATCCTTTATCTTATCCTATCCTCTATCCTATCCTATCCTCAATCCTATCCTATCCTCTATTATATCCAATCCCCTATCCTATCCTCTGTTCTATCCGCTATCCTATTCTCTATCCTATCCTATCCTCTATCCTATCTTATCCTCAATCCTATTCTATCCTCTATCTTATCCTATCCTCTATCCTATCCTATCCTCAATCCTATCCTATCCTCTATCCTATCCAATCCCCTATCCTATCCTCTGTCCCATCCTCTATCCTATCCTATCCTATCCCCTATCCTATCCTATCCTCTATCCTATCCTATCCTCTATCCTATCCTATCCTCTATCACATCCTATCCTCCATCCTATCCTCTATCCTATTCTCCATCCGATGCTATCCTCTAACCTATATTATCCTCTATCCTATCCTATATTCTATCCTATCCTATCCTCTATCCTAGCCTATCCTCTATAATATCGTATCTTCAATCATATCCTATCCTCTATCCTGTCCCATCCTCTATCCTATACTATACTCTTTGCTATCCTATCATCTAGCCTATACTGTACTCTATCCTATCCTATCGTCTATCCTATCCCATCAGCTATCGTATCCTCTATCCTATCCTATCCTCTATCCTATAATATCATCTATCCTATTCTATTCTCTATCCAATCCTATCCTGTATACTATCCTATTCTCTATCCTATCCTATGCTGTATCCTATCCAATCCTCTATCGTATCCTATCCTCTATGGTATCCCCGATCCTATCCTATCCTCTATCCTATCCTCTATCCTATCCTCTATACTATCCTCTATCCTATCCTCTATCCTGTCCTCAATCCTATCCTATCCTATACTATCCTCTATCCTATCCTATGCTGTATCCTATCCAATCCCGTATCCTATTCTCAATCCTATCCTATCGTCTATCCTATCCTATCCTCTATCCTATCCTATCCTATCCTCTACCCTATCCTATCCTATCTTCTATCCTATCCTATCCTCTATCCTATCCTATCCTATCCTCTACCCTATCCTATCCTCTATCCTATCCTATTCTCTATCCTATAATATCCTCTATCCTATCCTATCCTATACTCTATCCTATCCTATCCTCTATCCTATCCTATCCTCCATCCTATCCTATCCTCTATCCTATCCTATCCTCTATCCTATCCTATCGTCTATCCTATCCTACCCTCTATCCTATCCTATCCTCTATCCTATCCTCTATCCTAGCCTATCCTCTATCCTATCCTATGAAATCCCCTATCCTATCCTCTGTCCTATCCTATCCTCTATCCTATCATATCGTCTATCCTATCCTCTTTGCTATCCTATCCTCTATCCTATCCTGTCCTCTATCCTATCCTATCATCTATCCTATCCTATCCTCTATCCTATCCTGTCCTCTATCCTATCCTATCCTCTATCCTATCCTATCCTCTATCCTATCCTATCCTCTATCCTATCCTATCCTCTATCCTATCCTATCCTCTATCCTATCCTCTATCCTATCCTATCCTATCTTCTATCTTATCCTATCCTCTATCCTATCCTATCCTCTATCCTATCCTATCATCTATCCTCTCCAATTAGGTATCCTATCCTATCCTCTCCTATCCTATCCTCTATCCTATCCTATCGTATATGCTATCTTATCCTCTATCCTATCCTATCCTCTATCCTATCCTATCCTATCCTATCCTCTATCCTATCCTATCCTCTATCCTATCCTATCCTATCCTAGCCTCTATCCTATCCTATCCTCTATCCTCTCCAACTACCTATCCTATCCTCTATCCTATCCTATCCTCTATCCTCTCCAACTACCTATCCTATCCTCTATCCTATCCTATCCTCTCCTATCCTATCCTGTATCCTATCCTATCGTCTATCCTATCCTATCCTCTATCCTATCCTATCCTCTATCCTATCCTATCCTCTCCTATCCTGTCCTCTATCCTATCCTATCCTCTATCCTATCCTATCCTCTATCCTATCCTATCCTCTATCCTATCATCTATCCTCTCCAATTAGGTATCCTATCCTATCCTCTCCTATCCTATCCTCTATCCTATCCTATCGTATATGCTATCTTATCCTCTATCCTATCCTATCCTCTATCCTATCCTATCCTATCCTATCCTCTATCCTATCCTATCCTATCCTATCCTCTATCCTATCCTATCCTCTATCCTATCCTATCCTATCCTAGCATCTATCCTATCCTATCCTCTATCCTCTCCAACTACCTATCCTGTCCTCTATCCTATCCTATCCTCTATCCTATACCATCCCCTATCCTATCCTATCGTCTATCCTATAATATCCTCTATCCTATCCAATCTTCTATCCTATCCTCTATCCTATCCTCTATCCTATCCTCTATCCTATCCTATCCTCTATCCTATCCTATCCTCTATCCTATCATATCCTCTATCTTATCCTATCCTCTATCCCATCCTATCCTCCATCCTATCCTATCCTCTACCCTATCCTATCCTCTATCCTATCCTATCCTCTATCCTATCCTATCTTCTATCCTATCCAATCCCCTATCCTATTCTCTATCCTATCCTATCCTCTATAATATCGTATCCTCTATCATATCCTATCCTCTTTCCTATAATAGCATAAATCCTATCCTATCCTCTATCCTATCCTATCCTCTATCCTATCCTATCCCCTATCCTATCCTCTATCCTATCCAATCCCCTATCCTATCCTCTGTCCTATCCTATATCCTATCCTATCCTCTATAATATACTATCCTCTATCCTATCCTATCCCGTATACTATCCTATCCTATCCCCTATCCTATCTTATCCTCAATCCTATTCTATCCTCTATCCTATCCTATCCTCTATCCTATCCTGTCCGCTATCCTGTCCTATCCTTTATACTATCCAATCCTCTATCGTATCCTCTATCCTATCCTATCCTCTATCCTATCCTATCCTCTACAATATCGTATCCTCTATCATATCCTATCCTCTTTCCCATAATATCATCTATTCTATCCTATCCTCTATCTTATCCTATACTCTATCCTATCCTATCCTCAATCCTATCCTATCCTCTATCCTATCCAATCCCCTATCCTATCCTCTGTTCTATCCTTTATCTTATCCTATCCTCTATCCTATCCTATCCTCAATCCTATCCTATCCTCTATTATATCCAATCCCCTATCCTATCCTCTGTTCTATCCGCTATCCTATTCTCTATCCTATCCTATCCTCTATCCTATCTTATCCTCAATCCTATTCTATCCTCTATCTTATCCTATCCTCTATCCTATCCTATCCTCAATCCTATCCTATCCTCTATCCTATCCAATCCCCTATCCTATCCTCTGTCCCATCCTCTATCCTATCCTATCCTATCCCCTATCCTATCCTATCCTCTATCCTATCCTATCCTCTATCCTATCCTATCCTCTATCACATCCTATCCTCCATCCTATCCTCTATCCTATTCTCCATCCGATGCTATCCTCTAACCTATATTATCCTCTATCCTATCCTATATTCTATCCTATCCTATCCTCTATCCTAGCCTATCCTCTATAATATCGTATCTTCAATCATATCCTATCCTCTATCCTGTCCCATCCTCTATCCTATACTATACTCTTTGCTATCCTATCATCTAGCCTATACTGTACTCTATCCTATCCTATCGTCTATCCTATCCCATCAGCTATCGTATCCTCTATCCTATCCTATCCTCTATCCTATAATATCATCTATCCTATTCTATTCTCTATCCAATCCTATCCTGTATACTATCCTATTCTCTATCCTATCCTATGCTGTATCCTATCCAATCCTCTATCGTATCCTATCCTCTATGGTATCCCCGATCCTATCCTATCCTCTATCCTATCCTCTATCCTATCCTCTATACTATCCTCTATCCTATCCTCTATCCTGTCCTCAATCCTATCCTATCCTATACTATCCTCTATCCTATCCTATGCTGTATCCTATCCAATCCCGTATCCTATTCTCAATCCTATCCTATCGTCTATCCTATCCTATCCTCTATCCTATCCTATCCTATCCTCTACCCTATCCTATCCTATCTTCTATCCTATCCTATCCTCTATCCTATCCTATCCTATCCTCTACCCTATCCTATCCTCTATCCTATCCTATTCTCTATCCTATAATATCCTCTATCCTATCCTATCCTATACTCTATCCTATCCTATCCTCTATCCTATTCTATCCTCCATCCTATCCTATCCTCTATCCTATCCTATCCTCTATCCTATCCTATCGTCTATCCTATCCTACCCTCTATCCTATCCTATCCTCTATCCTATCCTCTATCCTAGCCTATCCTCTATCCTATCCTATGAAATCCCCTATCCTATCCTCTGTCCTATCCTATCCTCTATCCTATCATATCGTCTATCCTATCCTCTTTCCTATCCTATCCTCTATCCTATCCTGTCCTCTATCCTATCCTATCATCGATCCTATCCTATCCTCTATCCTATCCTGTCCTCTATCCTATCCTATCCTCTATCCTATCCTATCCTCTATCCTATCCTATCCTCTATCCTATCCTATCCTCTATCCTATCCTATCCTCTATCCTATCCTCTATCCTATCCTATCCTCTATCCTATCCTATCCTCTATCCTATCCTGTCCTCTATCCTATCCCATCCTATCCTATCTTCTATCCTATCCTATCCTCTATCCTATCCTCTATCCTATCCTATCCTATCTTCTATCCTATCCTATCCTCTATCCTATCCTATCCTCTATCCTATCCTATCCTCTATCCTATCCTGTCCTCTATCCTATCCCATCCTATCCTATCTTCTATCCTATCCTATCCTCTATCCTATCCTCTATCCTATCCTATCCTATCTTCTATCCTATCCTATCCTCTATCCTATCCAATCCTCTATCCTATCCAATCTTCTATCCTATTCTATCCTCTATCCTATTATATCCTATCCTCTATCCTATCCTCTATCCTAGCCTATCCTCTATCCTATCCTATGAAATCCCCTATCCTATCCTCTGTCCTATCCTATCCTCTATCCTATCATATCGTCTATCCTATCCTCTTTCCTATCCTATCCTCTATCCTATCCTGTCCTCTATCCTATCCTATCGTCTATCCTATCCTCTAACCTATCCTATCCTCTATTCTATCCTATCCTCTCCTATCCTATCCTCTATCCTATCCTATCGTCTATCCTATCCTATCCTCTATCCTATCCTGTCCTCTATCCTATCCTATCCTCTATCCTATCCTATCCTCTATCCTATCCTATCCTCTATCCTATCCTATCCTCTATCCTATCCTATCCTCTATCCTAGCCTATCCTCTATCCTATCCTATCCTCTATCCTATCCTATCCTCTATCCTATCCTATCCTCTATCCTATCCTATCCTCTATCCTCTCCAATTAGGTATCCTATCCTATCCTCTCCTATCCTATCCTCTACCCTATCCTATCGTCTATCCTATCTTATCCTCTATCCTATCCTATCCTCTATCCTATCCTATCCTATCCTATCCTCTATCCTATCCTATCCTCTATCCTATCCTATCCTCTATCCTATCCTATCCTCTATCCTATCCTATCCTCTATCCTATCCTATCCTCTATCCTCTCCAATTACCTATCCTGTCCTCTATCCTATCCTATCCTCTATCCTATCCTATCCTCTATCCTATCCTATCCTCTATCCTATCCTATCCTCTATCCTATCCTATCCTCTATCACATCCTATCCTCCATCCTATCCTCTATCCTATTCTCCATCCGATGCTATCCTCTAACCTATATTATCCTCTATCCTATCCTATATTCTATCCTATCCTATCCTCTATCCTAGCCTATCCTCTATAATATCGTATCTTCAATCATATCCTATCCTCTATCCTGTCCCATCCTCTATCCTATACTATACTCTTTGCTATCCTATCATCTAGCCTATACTGTACTCTATCCTATCCTATCGTCTATCCTATCCCATCAGCTATCGTATCCTCTATCCTATCCTATCCTCTATCCTATAATATCATCTATCCTATTCTATTCTCTATCCAATCCTATGCTGTATCCTATCCAATCCTCTATTGTATCCTATCCTCTATGGTATCCCCGATCCTATCCTATCCTCTATCCTAGCCTATCCTCTATCCTATCCTATCCTCTATCCTATTATATCCTCTATCCTATCCTATCCTCTATCCTATCCTATCCTCTATCCTATCCTATCCTCTATCCTATCCTATCCTCTATCCTATCCTATCCTCTATCCTATCCTATCCTCTATCCTCTCCAATTAGGTATCCTATCCTATCCTCTCCTATCCTATCCTCTATCCTATCCTATCGTCTATCCTATCTTATCCTCTATCCTATCCTATCCTCTATCCTATCCTATCCTATCCTATCCTATCCTCTATCCTATCGTATCCTCTATCCTCTCCAATTACCTATCCTGTCCTCTATCCTATCCTATCCTCTATCCTATCCTATCCTCTATCCTATCCTATCCTCTATCCTATCCTATCCTCTATCCTATCCTATCCTCTATCCTATCCTATCCTCTATCCTATCTTATCCTCAATCCTATTCTATCCTCTATCCTATCCTATCCTATACTATCCTCTATCCTATCCTATGCTGTATCCTATCCAATCCCGTATCCTATTCTCAATCCTATCCTATCGTCTATCCTATCCTATCCTCTATCCTATCCTATCCTATCCTCTACCCTATCCTATCCTATCCTCTATCCTATCCTATCCTCTATCCTATCCTATCCTATCCTCTACCCTATCCTATCCTCTATCCTATCCTATTCTCTATCCTATAATATCCTCTATCCTATCCTATCCTATCCTCTATCCTATCCTATCCTCTATCCTATCCTATCCTCCATCCTATCCTATCCTCTATCCTATCCTATCCTCAATCCTATCCTATCGTGTATCCTATCCTATCCTCTATCCTATCCTATCCTCTATCCTATCCTATCCTCTCCTATCCTATCCTCTATCCTATCCTATCGTCTATCCTATCCTATCCTCTATCCTATCCTATCCTCTATCCTATCCTATCCTCTCCTATCCTATCCTCTATCCTATCCTATCGTCTATCCTATCCTATCCTCTATCCTATCCTGTCCTCTATCCTATCCTATCCTCTATCCTATCCTATCCTCTATCCTATCCTATCCTCTATCCTAGCCTATCCTCTATCCTATCCTATCCTCTATCCTATCCTATCCTCTATCCTATCCTATCCTCTATCCTATCCTATCCTCTATCCTATCCTATCCTCTATCCTATCCTATCCTCTATCCTATCCTATCCTCTATCCTATCCTATCCTCTATCCTCTCCAATTAGGTATCCTATCCTATCCTCTCCTATCCTATCCTCTATCCTATCCTATCGTCTATCCTATCTTATCCTCTGTCCTATCCTATCCTCTATCCTATCCTATCCTATCCTATCCTCTATCCTATCCTATCCTCTATCCTATCCTATCCTATCCTATCCTCTATCCTATCCTATCCTCTATCCTATCCTATCCTCTATCCTATCCTATCCTCTATCCTATCCTATCCTCTATCCTATCCTATCCTATCCTCTATCCTATCCTATCCTCTATCCTATCCTATCCTCTATCCTATCCTATCCTCCATCCTATCCTATCCTCTATCCAATCCTATCCTCTATCGTATCCTATCCTTTATCCCATCCTATCCTCCATCCTATCCTATCCTCTATCCTATACCATCCCCTATCCTATCCTATCGTCTATCCTATAATATCCTCTATCCTATCCAATCTTCTATCCTATCCTCTATCCTATCCTCTATCCTATCCTCTATCCTATCCTACCATCTATCCTATCCTATCGTCTATCCCATCCTATCCTATATCCTATCCTACCCTCTATCCTATCCTATCCTCCATCCTATCCTATCCTCTATCCTATCCTATCCTCTATCCTATCATATCCTCTATCTTATCCTATCCTCTATCCCATCCTATCCTCCATCCTATCCTATCCTCTACCCTATCCTATCCTCTATCCTATCCTATCCTCTATCCTATACCGTCCTCTATCCTATCCTATCGTCTATCCTATAATATCCTCTATCCTATCCAATCTTCTATCCTATCCTCTATCCTATCCTCTATCCTATCCTCTATCCTATCCTACCATCTATCCTATCCTATCGTCTATCCCATCCTATCCTATATCCTATCCTACCCTCTATCCTATCCTATCCTCCATCCTATCCTATCCTCTATCCTATCCTATCCTCTATCCTATCATATCCTCTATCTTATCCTATCCTCTATCCCATCCTATCCTCCATCCTATCCTATCCTCTACCCTATCCTATCCTCTATCCTATCCTATCCTCTATCCTATACCGTCCTCTATCCTATCCTATCGTCTATCCTATAATATCCTCTATCCTATCCCTTCTTCTATCCTATCCTGTATCCTATCCTCTATCCTATCCTGTCCGCTATCGTATCCTATCCTCTATCCTATCGAATCCTATATGCTATAAAATCCTCTATCCTATCCTGTACTCTATCCTATCCTATCCTCTATCCTATCCTATCCTCTATCCTATCGAATCCTCTATCGTATCCCATTCTCTATCGTATCCTATCCTCTATCCTATCCCATCATATATGCCATAATATCCTCTATCCTATCCTATCCTCTGTCTCATCCTACCCTCTACCCTATCCTATCCTCTATCCTATCCTATCCTCTATCCTATCCTATCCTCTATCCTAGCCTATCCTCTATCCTATCCTATCCTCTATCCTATCCTATCCTCTATCCTATCCTATCCTCTATCCTATCCTATCCTCTATCCTATCCTATCCTCTATCCTCTCCAATTAGGTATCCTATCCTATCCTCTCCTATCCTATCCTCTACCCTATCCTATCGTCTATCCTATCTCATCCTCTATCCTATCCTATCCTCTATCCTATCCTATCCTATCCTATCCTCTGTCCTATCCTATCCTCTATCCTATCCTATCCTCTATCCTATCCTATCCTCTATCCTATCCTATCCTCTATCCTATCCTATCCTCTATCCTATCCTATCCTCTATCCTATCCTATCCTCTATCCTATCCTATCCTCTATCCTCTCCAATTACCTATCCTGTCCTCTATCCTATCCTATCCTCTATCCTATCCTACCCTCTATCCTATCCTATCCTCTATCCTATCCTATCCTCTATCCTATCCTATCCTCTATCCTATCCTATCCTCTATCCTATCCTATCCTCTATCCTAGCCTATCCTCTATCCTATCCTATTCTCTATCCTATCCTATCCTCTATCCTATCTTATCCTCAATCCTATTCTATCCTCTATCTTATCCTATCCTCTATCCTATCCTATCCTCAATCCTATCCTATCCTCTATCCTATCCAATCCCCTATCCTATCCTCTGTCCCATCCTCTATCCTATCCTATCCTATCCCCTATCCTATCCTATCCTCTATCCTATCCTATCCTCTATCCTATCTTATCCTCTATCACATCCTATCCTCCATCCTATCCTCTATCCTATTCTCCATCCGATGCTATCCTCTAACCTATATTATCCTCTATCCTATCCTATATTCTATCCTATCCTATCCTCTATCCTATCCTATCCTCTATCCTATCCTATCGTCTATCCTATCCTATCCTCTATCCTATCCTATATTCTATCCTATCCTATCCTCTATCCTATCCTATCCTCTATCCTATCCTATCCTCTATCCTATCCTATCCTCTATCCTATCCTATCCTCTATCCTAGCCTATCCTCTATCCTATCCTATCCTCTATCCTATTATATCCTCTATCCTATCCTATCCTCTATCCTATCCTATCCTCTATCCTATCCTATCCTCTATCCTATCCTATCCTCTATCCTATCCTATCCTCTATCCTATCCTATCCTCTATCCTATCCTATCCTCTATCCTATCCTATCCTCTATCCTATCCTATCCTCTATCCTATCCTATCCTCTATCCTCTCCAATTAGGTATCCTATCCTATCCTCTCCTATCCTATCCTCTATCCTATCCTATCGTCTATCCTATCTTATCCTCTATCCTATCCTATCCTCTATCCTATCCTATCCTATCCTATCCTCTATCCTATCCTATCCTCTATCCTCTCCAATTACCTATCCTGTCCTCTATCCTATCCTATCCTCTATCCTATCCTATCCTCTATCCTATCCTATCCTCTATCCTATCCTATCCTCTATCCTATCCTATCCTCTATCCTATCCTATCCTCTATCCTATCCTATCCTCTATCCTATCCTATCCTCTATCCTATCCTATCCTCTATCCTATCCAATCCGCTATCCTAGCCTATCCTCTATCCTATCCTATTCTCTATCCTATCCTATCCTCTATCCTATCTTATCCTCAATCCTATTCTATCCTCTATCCTATCCTATCCTATACTATCCTCTATCCTATCCTATGCTGTATCCTATCCAATCCCGTATCCTATTCTCAATCCTATCCTATCGTCTATCCTATCCAATCCTCTATCCTATCCTATCCTATCCTCTACCCTATCCTATCCTATCCTCTATCCTATCCTATCCTCTATCCTATCCTATCCTATCCTCTACCCTATCCTATCCTCTATCCTATCCTATTCTCTATCCTATAATATCCTCTATCCTATCCTATCCTATCCTCTATCCTATCCTATCCTCTATCCTATCCTATCCTCCATCCTATCCTATCCTCTATCCTATCCTATCCTCAATCCTATCCTATCGTCTATCCTATCCTATCCTCTATCCTATCCTATCCTCTATCCTATCCTATCCTCTCCTATCCTATCCTCTATCCTATCCTATCGTCTATTCTATCCTATCCTCTATCCTATCCTATCCTCTATCCTATCCTATCCTCTCCTATCCTATCCTCTATCCTATCCTATCGTCTATCCTATCCTATCCTCTATCCTATCCTGTCCTCTATCCTATCCTATCCTCTATCCTATCCTATCCTCTATCCTATCCTATCCTCTTTCCTAGCCTATCCTCTATCCTATCCTATCCTCTATCCTATCCTATCCTCTATCCTATCCTATCCTCTATCCTATCCTATCCTCTATCCTATCCTATCCTCTATCCTATCCTATCCTCTATCCTATCCTATCCTCTATCCTATCCTATCCTCTATCCTATCCTATCCTCTATCCTATCCTATCCTCTATCCTCTCCAATTAGGTATCCTATCCTATCCTCTCCTATCCTATCCTCTATCCTATCCTATCGTCTATCCTATCTTATCCTCTATCCTATCCTATCCTCTATCCTATCCTATCCTATCCTATCCTCTATCCTATCCTATCCTCTAACCTATCCTATCCTATCCTATCCTCTATCCTATCCTATCCTCTATCCTATCCTATCCTCTATCCTATCCTATCCTCTATCCTATCCTATCCTCTATCCTATCCTATCCTCTATCCTATCCTATCCTCTATCCTATCCTATCCTATCCTCTATCCTATCCTATCCTCTATCCTATCCTATCCTCTATCCTATCCTATCCTCCATCCTATCCTATCCTCTATGCAATCCTATCCTCTATCGTATCCTATCCTTTATCCCATCCTATCCTCCATCCTATCCTATCCTCTATCCTATACCATCCCCTATCCTATCCTATCGTCTATCCTATAATATCCTCTATCCTATCCAATCTTCTATCCTATCCTCTATCCTATCCTCTATCCTATCCTCTATCCTATCCTACCATCTATCCTATCCTATCGTCTATCCTATCCTATCCTATATCCTATCCTACCCTCTATCCTATCCTATCCTCCATCCTATCCTATCCTCTATCCTATCCTATCCTCTATCCTATCATATCCTCTATCTTATCCTATCCTCTATCCCATCCTATCCTCCATCCTATCCTATCCTCTACCCTATCCTATCCTCTATCCTATCCTATCCTCTATCCTATACCGTCCTCTATCCTATCCTATCGTCTATCCTATAATATCCTCTATCCTATCCCTTCTTCTATCCTATCCTGTATCCTATCCTCTATCCTATCCTGTCCGCTATCGTATCCTATCCTCTATCCTATCGAATCCTATATGCTATAAAATCCTCTATCCTATCCTGTACTCTATCCTATCCTATCCTCTATCCTATCCTATCCTCTATCCTATCGAATCCTCTATCGTATCCCATTCTCTATCGTATCCTATCCTCTATCCTATCCCATCATATATGCCATAATATCCTCTATCCTATCCTATCCTCTGTCTCATCCTACCCTCTATCCTATCCTATCCTCTATCCTATCCTATCCTCTATCCTATCATATCCTCTATCTTATCCTATCCTCTATCCCATCCTATCCTCCATCCTATCCTATCCTCTACCCTATCCTATCCTCTATCCTATCCTATCCTCTATCCTATCCTATCTTCTATCCTATCCAATCCCCTATCCTATTCTCTATCCTATCCTATCCTCTATAATATCGTATCCTCTATCATATCCTATCCTCTTTCCTATAATATCATAAATCCTATCCTATCCTCTATCCTATCCTATCCTCTATACTATCCTATCATCTATCCTATCCTATCCTCTTTACTATACTATCCTCTTTCCTATCCTATCCTCTATCCTATCCTATCCTATCCTCTATATTATCCTATCCTCTATAATATCGTATCCTGTATCATATCCTATCCTCTTTCCTATAATATCATCTATCCTATCCTATTCTCTATCCTATCCTATCCTCTATCCTATCCTATCCCCTATCCTATCCTCTATCCTATCCAATCCCCTATCCTATCCTCTGTCCTATCCTCTATCCTATCCTATCCCCTATCCTATCCTCTATCCTATCCTATCCTCTATCCTATCCTATCCTCTATCCTATCCTATCCTCTACCCTATCCTTTCCTCTTGTAATATCTTATGCTCTATCATATCCTATCCTCTTTCCCATAATATCACCTTTCCTATCCTATTCTCTATCCTATCTTATCCTCTATTATATCCTATCCTCTATCTCTCCTATCCTCTTTCATATCCAATCCCCTACCCTATCCTCTATCCTGTCCTATCCTCTATCCTATCCTATCCCCAATCCTATCCTATCCCCAATCCTATCCTATCCCCAATCCTATCTGTTGAGTATTAGGGTACATTTACATTCGCAATGAGACATGAGACATGAGAACGCTACCATGTTGCAACAGCGCCATCTGTTACTAAATGTGTGTGTGCAGTCTTATAGAAACACTGTATACGTGAGCCTCGTGTAAAACCTGGATGTTTAGTAAAATACATTATAATAAACCAGTTGTTAATAAAATACACAACCAACGCTTCTTTTATTTAACATGGTAGCAGAGCGTGGTTGGTAGAAGTATAAAGTTGAAAAGAAGTGTTGAGAAGTTTAGCAAGTGAAGAGAAATCGAAAGTTCGAGAAACAGCGACCACGTGTTGAAACAATGGCGAACATGAAAATTGACGACGTAGTAATTCCGATATTCGATGGATCGGACTACAACAACTGGAAGATACGAATATTGAAATTCCTGCAATATAAAAAGTGCAAGGAAGTTGTCGTCAGAGAGAAAATAGTAACAGACAAGCAACCAGATTGGGACGACAAAGATACAAAGGCAACAAATTATATTTACAGTGCCATCACAAATAAGCAATTAGAGTACGTGAGCGAACTTGAAACTGCGTACGAAATAATGAAAAAGTTCGATGAAATGTATTTAAAAAAGTCAACAGCCTTACAAATAGTGCGACGAAGCAATTTGGAAAATATTAAATTGAAAGATTTCTCTGAGGTTACAAAGTTTTTTGATGAATTTGAGAAGGCTGTAAACGAACTAAAAAGTGCAGGGGCTCAAGTGAGTGAACAAGAAAAATTGAATTACATGCTGAAAGCGCTACCGAAAGCATACAGTCATATTGGGGATATTATAGATGTGGTACCCGAAGCAGAGAGAACTGTGGATTATGTGAAAAGCAAAATAAAGTTGAAAGAAGCAGAGGACAGGAAACCTGAAACAGAAAATATAGAAGAAACGACTACCAAGTCAAACGTGTTCAATGCAGCTTCGATACCGGCGGTCGGTAAAAAGCAAAGGTGCTACAACTGTGGCAAACCTGGTCATTTTCAGAAGGAGTGTCGTTCGTTCAAATCTGAATCGTTTCGTGGAAATTATAGACCGTTTCGTCGTGGACGTGGAAGATACCAACACAGAGGAAATTATCACAGTGTTCGAAATGAGTATAAAATGCCTCAAGAAAAAGATTCACAAGGAAGTTGTTTTGTAACAGAGATAAACGTGTCAAACATAACCTGTAAAGGTGTAGAAAATGAAATGAAGCTGGAGTGGCTGCTGGACAGTGGGTGCACTGACCACATTGTAAATGAAGATAGGTATTTCGATGAATGCATTACACTCAAAGTTCCAGTCAACGTGAAAGTCGGCGATGGTCGCATACTGCAAGCAACCAAGTCAGGAACAATAACAACATTCTTCGCAGTGTACAATAAAAGGGTGAAAGTAGTGCTACCAGGCGTGTACTTTGTAAAAAATATGGAAGCAAATTTGATAAGCTATGCAAAAGTGACAGACAAGAATACGATAATATCCAAAGGAGACATTACCAAAATTTACAATCAAAATAGGAAATTGGTTGCAATGGCAAAAAAGGAAAATGGACTATATAAAGTGACAAGCTATTGTGATGCAGAAAAGGTTGAAAGAAAAGCAAATGTAATAAACAAGGTAAGCGAAATAAATTTAACCTTAAAAGAAAAATGGCATCGCATATTGGGACATGTAAATTTCAATTATTTGAGTATTTTATGTAAAAATGAGTTACTAGTTGGGGCACCAAAGGAGCTGGAGACTGAATATATGAAATGCGCTATATGCATACAAAATAAAATGCACAATTTGTCATTTGAAAAACGTAGAAACAGAGCAACCGAGATATTGGAAATAGTCCATACGGATCTAAATGGGCCACACACGACTACAGGAAATGGTGGAGAAAAATATTTTTTGTCATTCATTGATGATTTCAGCAAATTGGCAAAGGTCTACTGTATTAAATCCAAGGAACAAGTGTTTGACTGCTTCATAGAGTACGTAAATGAAGTCCACAATATAACTGGCAAGTGTATCAAAACGTTAAGGTGCGATAATGGAAAGGAATATTTAAATTCTAACGTTTATCGTTTTACACGAGAAAAGGGAATTCGTATAAACCCGTGCCCTCCATATGTCCATGAACTGAATGGCACAGCAGAAAGGTATAATAGATCAATAATGGACATGGCACGATGTTTGCTAGATGAATCAAAGGTAAATAGATGCTATTGGCCGGAAATTGTAAGAGCAGCGGCTTATCTGAAAAACAGAACACTGGCTAATACCATTGAAAGAAAGACACCATTCGAAATATTTTTTGGTAAAAGGCCATGCGTTAACAACTTACGATTATATGGGAGTACAGTATTTGTTCGAGTACCAGAAGTCAAGAGAAAATCAAAGTGGGATAAGAAAGCAGAATCTGGAATTCTCCTAGGATACACGGATGTTGGATACAGGATTCTCATAAAGAATAAAATAGTAACAGCCCGACACGTAGATGTCATTGAAGAAGACATAAAGTGTATTGGATTTAAGGATATCGATGAAACTGATGATGAACGTCAATGGAATAACAAAAGTGACGAAGAAGAACAAGATAATAAAGATATAGACTTGAGAGAAGAACAGTGCGACACGGAAGAAGAAAAGGGTGAAGAGCTGAAACTCAGAAGATCCGCAAGAGAAAGAAGACCACCTACTCGATATGGAAGCGAAGGATCGTGTAAATTTGTATACGTAAATTATTGCAATGCAAACGTACCTGTTACATTTAAGGAGGCGGTCACGAGCAATGAAGCCAAATATTGGATGGAAGCTATGGATCGTGAGATGGGCAGTATCAATAGCAACAAAACCTGGACGTTAGTAAATAAACCAAAGGATAAAATTGCCTTGGATGTGAAATGGATTTATAAAAGGAAGTCGGAGAATACCTACAAAGCGAGACTGGTCGTCAGAGGATTCCAGCAGAAAGAAGAAGTCGAAGACACATACTCACCAGTAGCGAAGATGCAAACATTGAGAATATTACTATCATTTTGCTGTCAACATGGTTTGGAAATTGAACAGATGGATGTAGAAGCGGCATTTCTAAATGGAAATGTGTATTCAGAGGTCTATGTGAAACAACCGCTTGGCTATGAGGATGATAGCGACAAAGTCTACAAACTGGCTAAATCATTATATGGACTGAAGGAAAGCCCTCGCTTGTGGTATGAATGCTTTAACAAATGTGTTTCGAAATTGGGTTTTCGTAGGAGTGAGTATGATTATTGTCTCTATACAAAATTTGATAACACTGAACCAATATATATTTTAGTTTTTGTTGATGATCTACTGATTTGTGGTAAAAATAAACAGGAAATAATAAATGTAAAAAATAAATTGTCAAGCAAGTTTAAAATGAAAGATATGGGTAGAATCAAGAATTATATTGGAATAGATGTTGAATATAAGTATAGCAAAAATGAAAATGTAATGACCTTAAGTCAAAGAACATATATAGAGTCATTAGCGCGCAAATATGCTATAGAAAATGCGAAACTATATAACACACCAATGGAGATGAATCTAAAATTAGAACCTGCGAAAGCATTAAATGAAAATGTAAAGTATAGAAATTTAATAGGCGCACTGTTGTATGTAAGCTCTGGTACGCGACCAGACATAGCGTTCAGCGTAAATTATCTTAGTAGATTCCAAAATGATTATGGAGAAGAACATTTCAAATATGCGATGAGAGTTTTAAAATATCTATTTCTGACTAGAGATCTAAAGTTAACTTATAAAAATAATTACAATGTAGACACAATGGATTGTTTTGTGGATGCCGATTGGGCAGGCGATGTCACCGACAGAAAGTCAACATCGGGTTTTGTAATAAGATTATTTGGAAATGTAGTTTTTTGGAAAACGCGAAAACAGAGTACTGTAACCAAGTCGTCTACATTTGCGGAATACGTAGCGTTATCAGAGGCGGTAACGGAAATAAATTTTATGCGCGGAGTATTAAAATCATTTAAAATAATAATAAACAAACCAATTCAGGTGTATGAAGACAATTCGGGTGCAATGTGTATAGCCAAGTATGGAAACTACACCAAAAATTCCAAACATATCGAAGTGCAATATCACTATGTAAATGAAAACTATTTGGACGGTGTTGTTGATATAGTAAAAATAGAATCGGAGAAAAATGTCGCTGATGTATTCACGAAACCGTTGGGTAAAACAAAGTTCGAAATGTTTAGAGACAGATTAAGGATAAAATGATAATGGTACAAAATGTTAGAAATGTAGAGTTGAATGTAAATGTAAGGAGGCGTGTTGAGTATTAGGGTACATTTACATTCGCAATGAGACATGAGACATGAGAACGCTACCATGTTGCAACAGCGCCATCTGTTACTAAATGTGTGTGTGCAGTCTTATAGAAACACTGTATACGTGAGCCTCGTGTAAAACCTGGATGTTTAGTAAAATACATTATAATAAACCAGTTGTTAATAAAATACACAACCAACGCTTCTTTTATTTAACACTATCCTATCTTCTATCCTATCCTATCCTCTATCCTATCCTATCCTCTATCCTATCCTATCCTCTATCCCCTCCAATTACCTATCCTATCCTCTATCCTATCCTTTCCTCTATCCTATCTTATCCTCTAGCCTGTAATATGCTGTATCCTATCCAATTCCCTATCCTATCCTCAATCCTATCCTTTCCTCCATCCTATCCTACCCTCTATCCTGTCCTATTCTATCCACTTTCCTATCCTATCATCTATCCTATTCTATCCTCTATCCTATACTGTCCTCTATCCTATCCTATCCTCTATCCTATCCTATCCTCTCCTATCCTATCCTCTATCCTATCCTATCGTCTATCCTATCATATCCTCTATCCTGCCCTATCCTCTATCCTATCCTATCCTATCCTATCCTCTATCCTATCCTATCCTCTATCCTATCCTATCCTATCATA